>NW_010329049.1:0-903 GCF_000700745.2 Antrostomus carolinensis
CCAACCCAAACCAGTCTGGGATTCTATGTGAAGTGTCCATGACAAGACCAAGAGCATCATCAGCTTTGGATCCAGTGCTAACCAGGTAGCTGGCTCACTGGAGAGCTGTGCTGGGGACACATACCCCAGGAGATGGGCTGCTCCCACGGAGCAGAGCACTGGCCATCAAACACAAGCTGGAGCTCAGCTCTTTGGCTGATGTTCTCAGGGTGCTTGGGGAGATCAATTCCACCAACCTCCTGTGTTCATTTGTTCATTTCCATCAGCATTTGCTCACAGAATTTTTTTAATTTAATTTAATTTTTTATTCTGGTGAAGCCATTTCTGATCTGAAAGTCTTAATCCAAAATTCTTCTGTGATGGTGGTGGCATCACAGGCTCCTTTAGCAATGCAACATCATGATTTCTGCAGCAGGAACACACCCTTGGAGGTGTAAAATGTTAGTGCTGTTGCAAACTGGATGTTTTAAAGCCAAATAAAGACTAAATGAGCTTCCATCCCAAACCATCAAATCCAGGTATCTGGATTTAGGCCAATCCCCTTTCTTTGATTAACACATCCATGTAGTTTATGAATTTGGGTCCAAAAATGCTTCCTGAAAACCAAAGTGATTAATTATCATCTACCACACATGTTCCAGTTGCCTGACAAAGGGAATTTCAAAACACCAGTTCTGCAGCTGGTGTCAAGGTGCATTGATGGGCACCACTTCAGCCATTTCCCTCCTGAGGTTCATTTTTCACCAGAGCACCTCTCCAGTGGTGGGGGAGGAGAGTTGTCTGCAGTAGGAAATGGGCTGGCAACTACTCTGACACCTTTTCATGTTGATTCATGAAAATGATGATTGCAGGCAAGAGAATCCCAGAATCACATCATTACCTCCACTGGAAAAGCCCTTTGAG
>NW_010329050.1:0-13013 GCF_000700745.2 Antrostomus carolinensis
CCCCAACATTCTGTGATTCTGTGAAATAATTGTTTGAAAGCAGGTTATTTTCCCAGATTGATATTGACAGAGAGGTACATAGAAGGCAGCAGAGTTTGGGAGTATCTCAGCTAGCTACAGTTTTTTGTTATGTCAGTTCTTCATTGAAATTGATTTTTGTCATTTTAGATTACAGTTGTTGTAATACAGAGAGCGATGACTTAAGGTCTTTTCAGTTTGATTTAACTGAGAAGTTACCCTTTATATGAGTAAATATGTTGTATTCCCTTGTCATCATTTGCTTGAATAATTTTTTTTTTTTTTTTTTTAATTTAAGATGACAATGTCAACTGGTATTCCAGCAGTGAAGAGGAGGAGGGGAGCAGTGTTAAATCAATACTAAAAACCTTAAAGAAACAAAGCGAAAATTTTAGGAATCGGCAACAACATTCCACAGAGCAGCACATGCTGGGTATTCCTACTGATCCGAGGCTGGCAAAAGAGAAAGGTGCAGGGCCTCAGGCTGCAGACCCGCGACTTCGGGCCTCTCCGAGGTCCAACCCCAGAAAGCCTTCAGAATCTGCCTCCCTGGACCCACGGCTCTTACGAGATCCCAGGATGCACAAGGTCAGTGAGGGTGCTCACGCCAGCTCGTCCCTCGGGGGAGCAAAGCTGGATTTACACCACGTGCACGCTGGAGTTAAAGTCAAGCAAAAAGGGATGGACGATGATGAAGAGGACTCAGAAAGAGAACTGAGAGAACGAGCTTTTCTGATACCGTTGGAACCTTTGCCGGGTGTAACGTTAAGGGATCCCCGATCCCAGCTTAGGCAGTTCAGCCACATTAAAATGGACGTCACCCTGATGAAACCAAACTTCGCTAAGCATATTGTATGGGCACCCGAAGACTTGCTCCCAATACCTTTGCCTAAGCCTGACCCCGTCTCTTCAATCAATTTACCTCTTCCTCCACTCATTGCTGACCAGAGACTCAATAAACTGCGGAATCTGAAAAACGAGCCCCATGCAAATGCCGTGCCAGCCGACCCGCGACTCGCCGCAAAGGCAAAGACCAGCTTGGCGGGCAGGAGCGGCTATCTGGATCCGTCCGCAGATTCGCACGCCAGCAGCTCGAGCAAGTTAGGAGATCCTCGCTTACAAAAAAACGTCGATCCCAGACTCCACAGACTGTCGAGTGCAGATACGCATCACGGAGTCACAAAGGATTCGCACCCTCCCAAGTTTGACCCCCGCCTCGCCAGATCCGCTGCTGGCTCGTCGCAGCCCTCGGAAGCCGCGACTGCTAAACCCGACCCGGATGCTTTGCCTCCGTACGCACCCAAATTATCCTCGAGTGGCGTTAGGCTGGGAACTCCGGGCTCCATACTGAGCGGTATTAGTTTGTATGATCCCAGAGATCACAGCTCATCATTGGACACGGCTCCAGCTAGTTCAGGAGAGAACGGAGAGAACCAGAAAAAAAGTATCTTGAAAAATTCTGGTAAAAATGAACCCAGTCTCTCAGAAGATTCATCGCTGCAGAAAGCTGCCTCGAACGTGGAAAAAAATACAGAAGGATCAGCGGAAGCTACTTCAGATAAAGCAAATAGCACCAGTAAATCTCAGGCTAAACACTCCAGCGCTGCACCTGCGGTGCATAATCTTCCTATCCAAGCTTTATCGGGATTAATCAGACCGCAGTACAGCGACCCGAGGCAGGTTAGACAGCCTGGACAGGTAACTCAGACACAGGATAATGATCCGAATGGGGAATCAGATGATAAGTCCTTAAAAGATGTTTTCAAGACTTTCGATCCGACTGCTTCACCGTTTTGTTAGCAATTGATTTTAAGTCTTTTTACTGTTGTGAATATTGCAGTTTTCTGCTGTTTTGTAACTGGTTTACCTCTTTGCTTTATTTATTTTTAAATTATAATTATCAACACTTTTCAGCTGCTAATCTCAGAACCACATGCAGTTATACAGTATGCTATAGTGTTTGCAAAGCTGTGGTATTTTCTATATAATACTTTTCCAATTTCAGGGAGACTAATAATTGATATGTAGAAAAAAAAAAAAAAAAGGCAAAACAAACCCCATGTATCGTGTTAGAGCTGATAAAAGCACTTTCATTGTAAATAAGTCATTAAGAAAGTCCGAAGACCTGTATATGTGTGAGCTGTCTCTTTCATAAACAACATTTAGATATGATTGCCACATTTGTATGATTGTATAGATACAAGCAATATTATGTACATTACTGTGAGAGACACTGTTTGACAAGGATTGTCTGACACATCAAGCCAAACCTACTAACTGATTTAAAACCTACGTAAATGATTTAAAAGGAAAACGTTGATCCTCCTTTTCAGATCAGTTGATGTAAGGACATTGACAGTTTTTATTCATGTAGTCAATATTCTTAGTGTAAAAGAGACCTATATCGCCTATTGAGGATTAAAAATGTCATATCTTTTAAAAGTATTTTATTCTATGCTGTATATAGAAGAAATTGTGAAGTACATAACTAGAAGAAAGTTACTGTTAAAAGTGGAGAATACCTAAGTTGTCTAATACAAAAAAGGTTTTTATTTAATTTTTTCACGCATACACGATTATGGTTAGTGCTCTAAGTTACATTGTGGTGTTCATGTATTTCAATGTATTTTTGTATTCAGCTGCTTAATTTGTATTGCTTTTTTTGTATTGATGTAACTGCAGTACTTGTATTCATGGTGTCTTTATGACATTTTTAACAAAAAAATTAAAAAGGGTACAGTTAAAGTCTGGCAATGGCTGTGATGTTGACACGTTGGCCTTGGGGAAGGAGCAGCGGGGGTGTCTGCAGGACGAAGGGGACTAAGCCTGGGTTTAGTGCAGCCCTTACCCCATTTTGCAGTCAGGTGGTAGCGGGTTTTTAAACGAACCTTGTGCTGAACCCAAATGGAGTTAGCTTGCTGCGTGGTTCCAAGATCAGACCGCTGATCTGGAGAGAGTCGTCATTGTCCTCTTACTAGGGTTATCAGAATTGCTATGAGACAATGTCATGCATGTTCTTTAATTTCTGAAGATGTTGCATGCCGAGAGCACAGCTGTCCTCAGAGCCTCTCTTGTTTTGCCTTTGGGGTTGCTTTTTATCTAGAGGAAATGTAGTCGTATATACCTAGCCAGCTGCATTTGTAATAAACATTTGCCATCTGCTCAATTGCCACCTGGTTCCCGCCCACTTGGAATGTTTCTTTGCATTGAGTCTCTTCCTTGGTGGACCTTTTCCTCTTTGTTTCTGTTTGCTGGCCCAGGTAATGCTTGCGACTGGGACAGTATGTTTATCAAAAATTCTAAGCTTTTGGGTTCTTGTGCCTGTGAGACAAACAGTAATCCAGGCAAGAATTGCAAGTGTTGTGCATTGAGGAGCAGAGCTTGGACGAACGGAGGGAAGCTGCTGATTTCTACGTGTGCAAAACATGGCAGAGGAGACGTCACTGAAAGCAATAACGGCTTCAGTTTGCCTTCCTAATTTCCCAGAGTATAAATTATATCAATTTTATGATATTTTGAATCATGCTCACTCAAAATAATTGAAAACTAGATAAGAGACATGAAACTTTATTGTTATTTTGGAGTAAACTACTAGTCCTTTGTATTTACTTATTACTTCTTCATGTGGTGACAAGTCTGGCTGTTTTAAGGATTTCATCAAAAACCAAGCCAGCAGAATTGGACAGCAGGGAAAAACAGAAATAGTTTGGAAACAGCACATGGGTTGGTAGGGGAACAAAGAGAAAGAGTGACAGTGTTGAAGCCAAATGCGTGGTTTCACATGTAGATGTGGAAAGTACTTGCAGGATGCACAGCTGTAACCTGAAGTTACAACTGGTAGGGTGGTGATGATGATGTCATCACTGAATTGGATTCTCTGTGTTCTTTTGAAAGTACTGGAAAAATAAGAGTCAAAGGAAAAGCTTTGATGCCAAGAGCAAAGTGATAGGCCTTACAGTTGAGATAATGGAAAGATTTCAGGTGGTTTGCCGTCAGTTTGGTTATGGACACGTTTTGGATGTGTTCTGGGAGAGGGACGCAGAGCACTGGCTCCTAACCTTGGAGATCCACTGCCATCCCAGTATCTTTAATACAATACAAGTCTTTAAATTGGAAAAAAAGGGGTACAAAGTAAGGAGGAAACATAATTTGAAAGAGGCCAGCTAGTCCTTGCAGTGTCTCCATGTGTAACCGCCTCCTTCCTTCTTCCCAGCTCCAGCCCTGCCCAGCCAGCAGGTCCCCGTGGGCCTCCCCAGCTTCGGCGTGATGTTCTGCAGGCTGCTGCTCGGCTCCTCTGTCCACCTGCGCTTGCTGGTTTGTTGGTTGCAGATCTCTGCCCCAAGACTACTCTTGCTCTGGTGTGCCTCCTGCTGCTGCTGCTGCTGTGCTTTCTCAAAACGTGGAGGAGGAGATTCATTGCTACAGTGCAAGTACTGAACTGCCTGAATCGGGGAAGGCGCTGGGGGTGTCAGAGCAGGCAGGTGGGGACAATGGGCTGTAGCCACCAAACAAGTCAAGTCTGACGAGTGTATTTTGCAGAGGAGGCTCATTCCTGTCTCTCCCGCAGGTGCAGTTTGCTGGCATGGAGCAGCGTTTCCCTCGGACACTTGCAACTCATGCCCCTGAGGCTGTGGAGCAGAGCTGTGGAGGGAGGGCTGTAAGAGGAGCAGCCGGTACTGTGTGTCCTGGATACTCTGGAAGCCTGTAGCTATGAGGTGGGTGATCAGCAGCAGTGAATGTTTTACTCTGGGTAAAAGAGAGTCCTGGGGCTGAGAGGGATTTGGGGAGAAAAGTCTCCTTTCTCTGCAAGCTGCAGGATCTGCAGAGTCAGGGGCAGCAGGTGTGACAAAACACTTCCCACTCTGTCTAGCCCTGGAGATGTGGAAGAGTAAAATGTTTGTCTCTGATCTCATCTGCTTTCTGCGCTTCACAAAGACTGAACCTTGCTAGATCACCACCTGGCGTTTGCTGACCCATGACAATACTCGTATGGAGATTTCTAGCCTGCCTAGGTGATGTGTTTTAATATTTTTCTACCATGATGAAAAGACTAATATGAGTCCTTCATATTGCAAATGAAAGCAATTTATTATTGCAAAGCAGAGAATACTTAATTACACTCCTGATTTGCATTTTAAAAGCCAGTGATCCTGTCCCTTAGTCTTCCTTCTCATTCAGTTCTTTCCTCCAGGTGGTGTAGAGCCTTTTGCTTGTCACCCTCTGAGTTTGGATTTTTTGTCTGAGCTCCACCCTGTGCATTGGCTCTTCTGCGGGGTTATATATCTCTGGCTGCCCTTCCTGTGCAGCACTTAGCCTAGCTACCCCTAGAAAAAAAGGTGATGGTTGCTAAAAAGATGATGGTTGCAAAAAGGTTTGATAGTGTGCTAAAGATGAGGGCGTTGGAAAGACCTCCCACCTCTGAGGCTTTCTTGTGATGAGCAACACAATAATTTACAGAACTCCCTGATCCCTCCCTCCAGCCAGATTTGCTGGTGCTGCTGCAAGTGTGTTCCTGCATCCTTCTGTTCACATCTTTGGTGCTGAACAACATAGAAGTGGCAGTTACTGAAAGAAATATAACGAAGGTACCTCATTAAATGTTGTCTTCTCTATATTAATGTTTGCTAAAGGAAAAAAAAATAAAGCCTGGCTGACTACCTAAGAGCCAGGGGTGGCTCACAGCTGGAGGGGGGCATGCATTATACAAATGTAAAGAATTGTAGCCTCACTTGGTGGCCATTGATTCAAGAGTAACAGTTTCAGAGTGACTCCCGTGCCAGATAACAAAGATCAGCAACTGGTGTTTTACTGAGCAGGAAGCCTTCTGTTTTCCCTTTGACTGTGTCTTAAAGCTCTTCACCAACTCCCATGTCCTCTGTGGCTCGGTATCGCATCTTCTTACTCAACTTCAAATGCCATCTGGACGAGAGGCCTCTTAGGAAATACACTAGCATGTGGCATCATTTTATTCTTCTCTTTGTTCAGTTGCCAAAAGGAAGCAGTGTCTCTCTAGGGTGGAATTTGCCACAGGAGGAGCAGCCAGCACACAAAGGCCTTGTCAGGCCTTGCCCCCTCAGTCCTCTGGCAGAAGAGATGTGAGCTGGGAGGAGTGCAGCACAGATTGTGTTCTTTCTGCTCTTTCTGAGGCCAATTAGCGATGCAGTTTACCCCCAGCAGAAGTCCCTTCCTGTTTTTGCAGGTGGCTGTCCATAATTTGATGTCCTTTAATAGTTTTTGGGTGCTTTGGGTGTATTCTTGGTCTGAAGCAACTGTTCTTGCACCATAGCCGTTAGGGTCGGTTCAGCCCTTACCTGAGTCTTGCGGAGGCCTAATTCATCCCTGTCTGAGTTTAAAGACTCCTTGGCTCTGTGCCACAACAGGTTTTTTCTCCACTGCATGCAAAAAGCAGCTACTTCTTCTTCTTCAGAGTCAGGTGGGGGCTGTTGCAAACCCTGTTAGGAGGAGACAAAACATTTGTGTGCTTTAATATATTGTCGTACATGAAATAGTTTAAAATACCTTAAATGACAGACATTGAATATATCATTGTGTGTGTGACCAATGTGGCATCTCTACTTTTTAATGCTTAAAAACCTGTTTACAGAGAGATAAAAAGGAATGCAGTATAGTTAGTTTATTGATAAGCAGGGAAATTTCCAAAGGGACAAAGCCAGGTCATAAAGGACTTTGTAATCTAGACACTCAAGATAAAAGCATGGCTAGTTACTTCAGGCTGACATCAGCAAAGTAACAGAAAGGTGTATGTAGGATATTTTTAACAATATGGGAAATTAACCACAGGAGGAGCTTTTCCATCCCTGTGGCTGATTCTCCATCAAATAGAATTATAATCAGAAGTGTTTCTTTCAAAAAGATGTGCTGGAACTCAGCAAGAGTTGTAGGATTATGTAGGAGGCTAAGGCACAAAACGGAACGACTGCATCAGTGGAGAGTCTGGTTGTATTTGCACTTGTTTTCTCAGTACTTTCAGATGAAGTCTGCGCTCACAAACTATTTACAGTTGGATCAATCAGCCATGGTTGGCAGCTGCAAGAGAAGCTCTTGGGAGTTTTGATCAAAGCTCATCTTGAGACAACATAAAGGCTAAGACTGACGCGTACTATTTCCAAATAAAGGCCTCCAACGAGATGCTGCTGCTCTCCTGTCCAAAAATGAACTGGGAAACGGACCAGCTAAAGATGACTTCAGAGTTGGTAGCAGTGATAGAGCAGATGCAGTGCCTGGAGAGATGCGTAGCAGACTTTGGAAACAAGGCAAGAAAGGCATTAAATAAAAATATTCTGGTGAGAATCTTTACCCCCAGCAGCCAGCTCCCACCTCCCATAACCAGACTTGGCTGTACGAGCTCCCCACAGCATGGACTCACCTTGCAAAGCCTATTAGATGCCATCAGCAGTAACTTACTTTGATACACGCTGCCTCGGCTGCTCTCAGAACATGCAAAACCGCTTGAATTAGGTTCTGTGCGTTGCTCACCAGCAGCTCAGAAGAGGACTTGCTCTCTGCAGTGACTGCTTTTACCCTTAAATGACATGTGAGAGGAATTTACTGGAGGAGCATCAGTGTGCCTCCCCTGTGTGACCAGTAATCTGTCAGTTACTCCAAAACCAGAAGATTGTTCCCTGCACTATCAGAGTGGGTTTCCCTAGAGGCAGGCAAACCAGGGGAGGAAAAAGGGGCTGTTGAGAGCAACAGGAATAGGAGAGGGAGCCTCTTGAATTCTAACTGGACTCTTAAGGGCTACACCCTGATCCAACAAGGACCACTGGAGACCACCATACACATCTCTTCGAGAAGGGGGCCACCAGCCTTGGGGGAAATTGTCCTTGACCCCCAGCAACTCACCTGGCCACAATGGCGAGCTGGCTGCTGATGGTGTGTGTCTGCTCTGCGGCGCACAGCAGCTGTGCAGAGCATCTCTCGTTGGGGCAGTGCTTGGCAATGGTGCGACCAAATTTAACAAACACCTGCCCCTCGCAAGCAATTTGCTTCGCGCAGGCAACAAGCTGGTCCTTGCTCTACAACAAAGTAGAAATAAATGTGTTTGGGGAGAGAAGGAGAAAAAAGAGCATTTTTCTGGCAAGACAGGGGAGTGTCTAGGAAGCCCAGATGTATTCTGAAACTGGAAAGGACCGGATGCCAGGTTCATACCTAATCAGGAAGAAGTAATTTCTAGTGCTTTCCATAAAACCAGCCGGTGCCACTCTCACAAGAGCAGGGTAATGCAGGGTTTCAGCAGGCACTGGGCAGCCCTGTCACTGGCTTTCACCGTGCTCTTGAGGAAAAAAATCTTTTCTTTATGCCTGTTAATGTGCTGGGGTGTCTGTGGGGGTGAAACACTCCATACCATGATGGGGCCCTTCTTCCTCAGGAACTGAGTCATGTGAAGCATCCTCGTTGCCATGTCCTTGGTGACCTGGGACATCTTGCTGGGGCCAGCCTGCCATGTGTCACTGTCTTCTCTCTCATGCTTTGCAGGGCCGGTGGCAAGGGAGATGCTGGGAGGACTCTTCTGGTGCTGTCGAGACAATAACTGAAGGGATTTGAAGTCTGGAGCATGCCGACTCACTGATGCTGAGAAGTCCCCGCCTGTGTGTTTCTGAAGCAGTTTTTGGTGAGTAAAGGAGATGGGAATGCTGCCCACCACCTCACTGGGTCTGCTCTGCCTTCCCAACCAGCCCTTCTCTCCCCTGCCTTCACCCATAGTGGGGCTATCAAATCCCAGTGCCCCACGCCATCGTCTCCTGGTGCTATTGCCAAATGCGTGGTAGCTGTCGTGTGAGCTGACAGCTCTCCAGTTGAGAAGTACGATTAAGTGCTCTAAACCACTCTGCTGAGTGATCTGGATCGTGTACTGAAGCCTTTGCCAGCTCCTGACGGGTGCCTGTGAGGAGGTGAGGAGCTGAGCAGGGGCAGGTACTGTTTCAGGGGAGGGAGAGCTGTACAGCCCTCTGCTCCTCAGAAACTGCATTTCAGAGATGGGTTTATTTATGCAAGTGTCCGTCAGATCGGATATCCAGAACTCAGCTGAACAGGGCAGCCAGCAACCTGATCTAACCTTGAAGGTGGCCAGGGGGTTAGACTATTGACCTCCAGAGGTCCCTGCCAGCATCACTTATCTTAATGCTCCATGGTGTGGGTAACAGGACTGACTGACAGCCCTGACCATCACCCTGCAGTAAGAGCTAATGGGGAGGGAAAAGCTACCATACCATTTCATGTGCCTCTCTGGCAGCTCCGCTGTTCCTGCTCGGGCAAGTTTCTGCTGACTTTGTGTGGCTCTGAGCATCAAGCTCTCGGTTTAGGAAGAGGTGGGCTGTGCTGTTGCATTGTCTTGGAGAGCGCTGGTCTCCCGTGTTCTGCAAGTGTTCTCTGATGAGCTGCAGAACATGTCCACTGATGCCTTGGACAGCCTGAAGCTGTGTGATGAGGTAATGTGCCTTTGCTGACCAGTACCAGACAATACTGTCTAGGTGGAGATGCCTTCTGTCCCCGTGGCTCTGGAAGAGCTGGCTGGCACTGCCCACTGCGTCAGATGTGAGGACCAGGAGGTGGTCTGCAATGGAGAGCAGGTTTGCCTGTGACTGCAGTTGAGCATCGGCCTCCAGAACATCTTGGAGGGTGGTTTTGACCCACTGAACATTGGCCATTAGCCGACTGGCCTTCTCTTCAAAGGCCTCTTTTCTCCTCTCCCTGTCCTCTTGAGAGAGGGGGGACAGGGCTGGTCCAGTGACATCTCGGATGACCTGCAAGTGTTCCGTATTGACCTTCTCCAGGTGGAGCAATAATGCCTTGGCCCTGAGGGCCACATCTCTTTGCAGAAGCTCAAAGCGAATGTACAAGCTGGCAGTAGACAGTGGGGAGACCGAGAGGGCGCTGGAGGCATCCAGCAGTGCTTCCATGAGAACCTTTATCTCTTCCCTGAGCACTAGGATTTCACTGCGACCACACTCTTCAGGGCAGGACAAGTAAGAGAGCCGGGCAGCCTCCTGCAGCCTCAGGGAGTTCTCGGACACAGCAGCCAAGAGTCTCTGCAAGCAAAGCTTGTTCTTCACAGCGCTCCTCAGCTCCCTCAGGAACAGGACGTCCCTGCCTATGAGCCGATCCACAGTGCCCAGCAGGACGTGCATGCTGACGGCCCACTGCACACAATGCAGCTCCAGGCTGGCCTCTCTCACCCTGCAGGAGCCCTCGAAAGACGCTGCTTTCTCAAGTAACACTTTGGTGTTCATCTGAGCACGTGAAAACTTGGCTTGGACTTGTAGGAAGCTTTCCCAGACATCAGGGGAAATGGGATTTCCCTTACCACCAGCCATGCTTGCAATGTCTCCTGCTAACTGAACCGCACCCATCATTGTCTCATCCAAAGCCTGTTTGCCTCTCAGGAAGTCATCAGACAAGATAAAGCCAAATACTTGCTGAGACAGACCATGCCAGGGGCCTGCCACAGCTTGCAGGCACTCTTTGGTCTCACAGATCCTTTCTGAGAGGGTGAGTGCCATTTGGAGAAGTCTGCCTCGATGGTGAAGCTGCCCTGGGGCTGTTTCCCTGGCCAGGCTAATAACACATGGTGTCAGTAGTACAATCTTCTGGTACTGCCCCAGCATCTCCATCTGGGGAGACTCAGCAGCAGGCAGCACTTCCTTTGCTGCATCAATACAGGTGTTGGAGAATTCAAGCAAGGTGGAGCAAGCAGCGTTGACAGCTGCCATGTCATGGGCTCTTGATGCTGCTAGGAGAGCTGTAATGACGGGATGCACATCTCCTCTCCTTGGTACAACATCTAGGGGTAAGTTACCTGCTTGTGGAGAGTGGCGACTTAAGATGTCTTCTTGCAATGTAGCCTCATCAGTGATGGTTTTGAGTCCAGCACGCATCTTAGCAACATCAGTGCTTCGCACTTGTGCCCGGAGAGGGCTGAGGATATCTGGGTGGTTGGACCCATCCAGCCCGTCTTGGGCATGGTGAGCAGTATCCATCAGGCAGCTTGCTGCCTTTGAAAAGACATCCCTAGTTTGGAGGCAGGAGAGTCTCTCTGGGTAAAGGGCTGTGACTGCTTTCAGCTCAAGGATGGAGTTGGCCAGTTGCTCAACCCAAACCAACAAGCCGTTCCTGAAAATGGGATCTGTGGCTCTGTCCGCGTACCTGGTGGTGGCTTCAACCACCCACCGAGCCCAACTGGTGAGGTGAGCTGCATGTGAAGAGAACTTCTCAGGGTCCTGACTTGCCAGGGCCTTTTCACACCATTCCTTGTGCTTGGCCATTTCCTGGGTGGACAGCTTAAGGAACTCACGCATGCTGACTGTCTCCTCAAAACACCACAAGAGGCTTTCTGTGGTTCCAGCCCACGTCTGGTACAAGGACTGCAGCTGCTCGGCAGCACTCGCCTGGGCTGTGTTTCTGCTCATTTCTGTGAGCAGTGGAGGCAGACTGGCAAGGAGTCTCTTCAAATACTCCACCCACTCTCTGATTTCTCTAGCAGTTTGGGTTTTGGTGCACCTGACCAGAACAAAGTCTGCCACCCTGAGCATCTGCTGGGCATGTGTGAAGAAGGTGGCAGTGAGGGGATGAAGCTTCTTTAAAAATCCTCCTTGTCCTGCTGGAAAACACCCTGTACCAGCAAGGCTAAGGGCAGCTTCAACTAACTGCCTCAGGGGCTCCTTACCCTCAAAGAAGGTGTCGAGGATTTGGCACAGAGTAGCTGTGAGCACTGCCTGGTCAAGAGTCTCCACCTCCTCTCTCATGATGTGACATTCCTTTTCCAGGCTCCTTTCTCCCCAGCTTTGCCCTGGCCATCCCTCCTGCTGGTTTACAAGGCTGCAGATGCTCTTCCTCAGCTGTAGGAGAACCCAGCAGTGTTTTACCAGGTCCTGCTTCAGGTCTGACCTGGACGAGTCAGCTAGAAGCATGCAGTAGAAAATGATTGCTTCCACGTGAGAACTGAACTCGCTGTCGGAGAGGTGCGCTGGGTCTGGGCGAGAGAGGAGAGCCAGCAGTCTGCTTGTGTGCTGGGAGAAGGTCCTGTTTCTGTCCCCTGGCTCCTGGCTGCCCGTGTTGTCGATGAGCACGGAAGTGAGCTCTTTGATGGTCCTCTCCGTCAGCTGGAAAGTGTAGTCTTTGGAGAGGCTGACTTGCCAATCCCAGGAGTGTTTAAGATCACTGTGCTTGGCTGCATGGAGCAAAGGAATGCACTTCTGAAGGAGCTGCAAAGTTTGGGTCAGGCTCTTCTGTCGAGGACAATCTCGTAGTTCCTTGAGGTGCTTTGCTGTCAGATTGCTCAGCAGAAGCAAGGCCTCAGAAAAGGCCCGGAAAGCAGCCAGCAGTCCTGGCATGTCCCCTGCATCCCGCAGCACGCTCAGGCACTCCAGAAGCCAGCTGGCAGCCTGAATTATCCTCCTTGCCCCAGCAGCATCTTCGATCTGAAGGACCTAACCAGAAAAAAAATGGCAGAAAGACTGGTCAGAGTGGCTAAGGCTCAATGATCCCTGTTCACGGTTTCTTCCCTTGTGCAGCTGAGATGAGACACCGCAGCCAAAAAGAGGTTTGGTGTTCTTTGCTCCACAGACCTGCCCTAGTGAGCACATGGTGCAGAAACAACCATTGCTCCAGCTAGAGCTTCTCCCAAGCCCCAGCCCCTGTCCTGGTGGAGGGCAGCTCTTGTCCCTCCTACAGCCGCACCCTTACCCAGTGCTGTGTCCCAGCCTGACCTCCTCTGCTCACTCCAGCACTGTCCCCTCTGCCCTTACCTTCACTGTCTCTGTTAAGACCCTCTTTGCCGATGCAGCCAGCTCCTCCCTGTGACTAGGGGCATCTGGCTGTACCTGGAGCTTGCAGGCCGCCAGCAGCACGCACCTCCCTGCCAGGACGAGGGACTCGGCCGCAGGACGCATCTCCTCCTTGAACACCTCGTCGCTGGACTCCTCAGCCAACCTGGAACAGAAGCTGTCAGTACTAGGACCAGTATTATTCAATAT
>NW_010329051.1:0-835 GCF_000700745.2 Antrostomus carolinensis
GGAAAAAAAAAAAGAAAAATTAAGAGGGAAAATCAGGTTAAAAAACTCAATAAAAATCATTAAAAATCGGGGGGAAAATGGGGGGAAATCGGGAAAAATCAGGAAAAATTATGGAAAATCAGGAAAAATAATGAAAAGTCGGGGAAAAAAAACCCAGGGGAAAATCAGGGGAGGGAAATCAGGTTAAAAAAACAATAAAAACCATGAAAAATCAGGTTAAAAAACCAATAAAAATCAGGAAAAATCAGGGGAAAAAATCAGGCCGAAATTGGGGGGAAATCAGGAAAAATCAGGAAAAATAATGGAAAATCAGGAAAAATAATGGAAAATCGGGAAAAATAATGGAAAGTCAAAAGAAAAGAAAAAAAAAAACAGGAAAAAATCAGAGGGGAAAATTAGGTAAAAAATCCAAGGAAAATAATGAAAAAACCAGGAAAAAATTGGGAAAAAAAATGAGGAAAAAAGGGCAGTGGTGTTTTGTAGGATGGGGCATGGCTCACCCTTTGGAGGACACAGGGAAGTCCCTTTGCAGGGTCTCCACCAGGCCCTTTCGCTGCTCTTCTTTCACCAGGGGACACAAAGTCATTAAAAGGAGTTTTGCTGGGGAAAATAATAATTAAAAAAAGCATTTGTGTTATTCAGAAGAGGTCACTGAGGAGGTTTGGAAATGGGTTGCACCCCTGGGAGTGGTACCCCGCTACTGCACAAAGAGAAGCAAAGAAGGAAGGGGCTTGGGAAGAGGCATGAAAAATACATACCCATAAATAACACATTTTTAAAGAGAAATAAAATGTTTTAACATAAAATATTTATTAAAATAAAATATTTTAAAATA
>NW_010329052.1:0-12524 GCF_000700745.2 Antrostomus carolinensis
GGGGAGGACGGACCCGCCGGCCAAGTTAAACGTTCTGCAGCTCCGCTGAGCCGGTCGATAAAACCCTTCCAATGGCCAGAGCGTGTCCCCGCGTCACTGCAGCCCCAGGTCAAGGGCTCGTCCCCTCCCTTTGATGCACGTTTCCAGAGGAGCCAAAGCTAAAGGAACCTGTTTTTATCTCGGTTGATGGAACTTAAGTCAACTTTGGTACTTGCCAGAGTAGTCAGAAAAAAACCCAACCCAGTACTTTTAAAATAACTTTTTGTTGTTGTTGTTGCTGTGTGGGTGTTTCTTCAGCGTGTGAGGGGATATGAGAGGAAATAAAAGATAAAAGACTTAATTCTGTTAATTGTGTTTATTGGGCTGGGTCACAGAGTGTCATTTGGGAAGTTATTTACTGTCACCTGAAACTCACTTGTGATGTGCTCGAGGAAGGAACAGTAGTGTGGAAGAGACAACTAAAACTTGCCAGGCACCGTATTGCGTCTTAAGCATTCCATTATGAAGTCTTTTAGGGTTGTATCCTTTCTCTTTTTTAAAAAATCTTGATGTAATGTCTGCTAAAAATTGGTATACCTTCTCAAAACAACAATCCACATACCCCGTGTGTGTAATTTCAGTTCCACAGACCATGGCTTTCATTTTCAAAAGTGGATTATCTCAGTTACCAGTTCAGTGTGATCTGAGAAACTGTCAATACTCTGTCTCCCTCTCTGTTAGCTCAGGTAACATCAATCACTCGTAGAGACTTTTACAATGATCAGTTCACTGACTGATTTTTCTTACAACCTTCTGTATGAAGGTTCTCTGTCTGCATTAAGGAAAGGAGGCACTGCAGAAAGTACAGCTCAGTGTTGCAAAAGGCTGGAGTTAGGGAGGTAGGTAAACGTAAGGAGGCAGCAAATCAACTTTTATATACTAACAGTGAACATAAAACAATTTCTAGAGCTGTAAGTAGTTAGTAAGAGGATTTTTTTTAGCAGCAACACTTTTTCTTAATGGTATAAAATACAAAACACATGTATTTGTTGGTGAACTGTAATGAGTCGAACTACAAAGAAAATAGAAACGCCATCTCCAACAGTGAGGGGTGAGGTACAATATGATTTGTAACAAAGTGGAGTAAGGCTTGGGAAAGGGAGGCTTATGTAGAATTAAGTTCCATACAGAGAACAAGCATTTTCTTGTTACAAATAGGAGTGTAACAAAATAAAGTGGAAGTATTTATTAATGCCTTCGTGGAGATTGTGTCATGCATTGTAATGAATCAGTGAAAGTGAGTTATTCTCTGTCCCACCCACAGGCTTTGGACAGGGTTGTTGTCCATCTCCATACAAGTCATGGATCTGTTTTAAGACTGAGCAAAAATGATCCTCAGCTTCCATAAAATTGCACTATTTTCTCTTTTTAGCCATCACAGGGTCTGGCGGTAGCACTTGAAAACTGTGCAGATTTTGTGCATGCACTTTTGGGTCAGTTAAATTAAATTGTCTGCATTATTTAAAACTGATTGTTCACAAACCTGTTTCTAAGATAAATATAAAGTTTTAAAATATATCAGTTTGATCAAAAGATGTATTAAATCTCACTGTTTGTTCCTATTCTTTTTTCTTGTCAGTTCGCAAAGCCTAATGAGAACAGTGCTGATTATCCTGACATGGCTAAGGAGGCAGGTAATTTAATAAGAAAGCATTTAGTTTGATTGCTGACACTTATTTTAAGTCTTACAGTTAATCTTGTTGCTATACATATGAAGGATCCGCTACTGTTCAGTAAATAGATACATATAAAAACCAAATCTAAAACTCATAAATAAGAACACTTTCACGAAATCCATGACTGTTCAACTCACTGCCTTCCAGTACTGAGGTCAAAAAGATAGCTTAAAATCAAATTGGGTGCTTAAATAATTTCATATTCCAGCATACTTTCATTAGGACAAACAACCTTTATGCACGAACAGATGTGATTGCATGAAATTTTCTGATAAAGGAGCTTGTTCAGAACTCAAAATGCTGCAAAACTGTCCTTACAAGAATTAAGATGCAGGGCTGTATTAACCATTAGCATGGTATAATAGGGCGTTTTTATAGCTGTTTCTTGTTCTTGTTTGTGAATGCATGAATCATACATACTAAGTTAGGTTTGCTTGTTATGGTTGAGACCTGTTTTGTTTTGGTTCTTTTCTTTCCTTTCAACTTTTAAACTTTTTCTTAGGCCAGAAAGCTTTAGCTGATGCTGGGATTCCTTATTCAGCAGTGGAGCAGGCGTGTGTGGGTTATGTTTATGGTAAGTAATGTCATTTGATTGTGATGTGACATCTGTGACATTTGCAGACATCTGTGTGGATAAAGTTTGCCCACATTTGTGTGGATAAAGTATGAGGGATTCCATCAATTTCCGGTTATGATCTTTAATTTTGTCAATATTTAGTTAGTAGAACTGTATCAAAGTTTTAAAAAATTACTATTTTAATGATCACAGATTATGTCTGTTTATTTATGGAGTTTAGAATTCTAGTCACAGGTGTGGAAAGATCTCCATAAAATTGTGTCTTGCAAATATGTTTTATAAAAGTATCTCTTTCAGCAAGATCAGGTGTTATATTTATTCAAATGGTGTAAAACTTACATATCATAATGTTTATGGCAGTAGACTTGAAAATTCTTTTATTCTTTGTGTGATGCTGTGTGCGCACTAGAATGGATATGTTTGCTTATCCAGTGCTTTTGAGTTGAAGACACTTGCTAGGGTATTTCAGGGAATCGAACATGTACAAAAAAGGTATCTGCTTGGACTCAACTTTAAGTGATAGATGATATTTACTCTGTGAGAGGTTCATAACTATTTTAATCCTATGGACATATATAAGAACATGGTTTAATGTACTGTAGAAGATTATTGAGAATACATGCTCTAATATGGTTCCAGATTAATGCTTCACAGCTGATGTAGACAAAACTGAGTTTTTCACATACCACCACAGTGCTGCCCTGCCGAACCCTTGTGCTTTAACCCCAGTTACCTTCCATTGATTCACAGCCTGTTATCATAGAAGCAGGATAAACTTCTGCTTTAAAAATCTGATTATTTTCATCTTGTTTCTAAGGTTTTTGTGCTGTGGATAGTTGAGAGACACACTCAAGGTGACAGTTCAAAAATTCAAGTTTACAGCTGAAGTGCTAGCATCACACACACGTGGTGGGATTTCTTTTTGGTAGTGAAGTTTGAGTACGTACCTTATTTTAACGTTATGCCTCTGTATAAAGGTGACTCAACCTGTGGACAACGGGCTATCTATCACGGTTTGGGTTTAACTGGCATTCCTATCGTTAATGTGAACAACAACTGTGCTACTGGATCAACTGCTTTGTTCATGGCCAGACAGCTAGTAGAAGGAGGTGAGTTGTTTTGCTCTGGGGGTGGATAATACATATTCTCTATTTCTATAAATATAACTTGAATGAAGAACAGAACTAGTGATTGTGTGACACTCTGAGTTGTAAATGTCCTATCCTCCTACACAAAATTGTGTTCTGCCTCACTGAACTGAAAAGGTTGGTCAGTTGTATATATAAGTATAAAACCAAGCACTTAAAAGAGTAAGACTATCACTATGAACATTATGTGTGCACCTAGGAGATTATATCTGTAGGTATAGTAAGGTGATATATATGATATAAATGTCTTTTCCTGTGTCATAAGCTGTATGAACCTAGTAGTAAGTAGTAAGCCAGTTAAGTCTTTTCTGGAAGAATTGTTTGGAGAAGTGCAGAACAAGTTGCATTGTAGTCATGCAAGACACCGGACTCTGCAGAATGAAAACGAGAGAAGAAACTGCTAAAATCTTTTTTTTTTTTTTTTTCTTTTTTAACTTGAAATTAACACAAGTGTTTGGCTAACACATTTTTCTAAGGGAGGGGAAGAGAGCCATGCCTTGTGACAGACTATGCTTTGAACTGATGGAAGAGTGTTTCCTTCTGTTTCTGCAGTTCCTTTATGGACTTTGATACTTTCTTGCACTTAAATGCTGATGTTTCTGTAATGAAAACTATAGTAACATTCTGTATGATTATACTAGTATTTGTAGCAGAGACATAAGTGCTTGCTCATCTAAGATAATTGCTGTCAAACAGTTTAAAAATAATCCCAAACCCTGTAGTGATCTCTCATTCTTCAGTATCAATGTTTGTATCAATACCATTTCCCCCCATATTGACACTCTTTTAGAAATGAAGAAAGGAGGAAAAGCAGCTGGTGGGTCTTTATGGATAATGTCATTTATAATTACATTGTGTTTTAAATAGCTACAAATTTTATTTTAAGGTTTGGCAGATTGTGTTCTGGCACTTGGCTTTGAGAGGATGGCAAAAGGATCCCTTTCTTCAGGTGTAAGTGTCTGAAACACTTTATACGTTTCGTTGTATTTGTAGATGAAATACTCCTCATTTTTTGTAATTTTATGAAATATTCTCATAAATACCAGTTGTTTTAAGATGTTGCTGTAGCTGATTACAAAATAAACCATAATTTTCATCCATGAAAACTTTTAATGAGTTTTATGATTCTGATTGCAGCTATGATATACAAATTTTGCATGGAAAGTTTTATAATTTAATTTTATGTAGTGTGTCATGCTTTGAGTATTTTGCCAAGAATACAGTGAAGGCAGGGTTAATAGGGAATAACGAAAATACCAGATAGAATACTGAAGCATTGAGCAATTGAAAAGTCTTTCTCAAAATGACACAGCAAATCAAAGAAGGAATCTGGATCTTCTGGCTTTTGGCTTGATGTTTACTCAGTTGACCAATTAACATACTTTCCCAAAAAATAAGGGCTTCCATAAACCTTTCTTTCTTGTCTCTTCTTTGTTTTTACTGGAGAAGTGTGGGGGTTTTGTTTGTATTTTGCCTTATGGCAAGCAATATTAGAGCCCATATGTTGTTTAACTACAGAACTGACAAATTTGATAATATATGCAGAAGTTTGGGTGAGAAATGTTAAATTTAACAGCTGATTGAACATGCTTTATGATACTTCATCTAAGCTTAATTGAAAATAGTAATATAGTATTAATTTTATAACTTGGAACTACATTAACTATAGGATTTTAAGCTGAGGTGAAAAATACCTGAAGTCCTCTGCTGAAAATAGTGACTCGGATAGAAATCACATAGAGGTGGTCTTTGTTGTGAATCAGTACGCTGATTATAATGTTAAGCACTTTCTGCTTATTTACTCTTTCGTATAGTTGGGAAATGATGAATGCTTCAAAACATGTCACTGAAGTGCAACATACTGTCCAGCTGAATTGTTGAAATACCAGAAAAACCTCTATTTTGCTTGAAATCCAGCACTTTTATGACAATCTTTTCTTTACAAGGAAATCATGACTTGCTTTATAACTATTTCTCTTCTTTTTAGTTTTCAGACAGAACTAATCCAATGGACAAACATTTGGAAATTATGATAAATAAATATGGCTTAGCAAGTGCTCCAGTAGCACCTCAGATGTTTGCAAATGCTGGCAAAGAACATATGGAGAAATACGGTGTGTTAAAACAAATTTTGTCATGGTTCTCTTTTAATGAAGTGATTTAAAAATATATAAAGATTTTGGTTTTTAAAAAGACAGCATTTGGTGTCCTTTCTTTTACCCAAGTACTACAATTGCAACATCTACAGCTAACACATATGGGAATACATTTGGATAAAGTGTTATCTACAGAAAGGTTGGTGATGTGTAGGCAAATAAAACCATCAGGAGACAAAATTAAGGCTGTGGTGCAGCATGTCTGGTATGGTTTGTGCTTCTGTAAAGTCTGGGTGATAAGGTTGTATAACTTCCTGCATTTTTCCCTGTGTCTTCGAATGGGTTGATAGACTTGGGATTTAATTGTCTGACAAAAGCTTTCAGGTATTTGATTCAATATATAGTACTAGGCTGCTGCCACTGCCATTTCTGACTCCTTCACCAGACAAGGGAATTTTTTTCCAAGGTAGCACACCAGCCTGTTGAGCATCCTTTATTTGCACTTGGTTCTAGACTAGCATATGGAAAATTTTAGACTCCGGTATTTCACTGCAGCTGTTTTATGCTGATATGAAAATGTGTTCAAGTTTCAGTAATATAGTAATATCTCAAATAAAATGCACTTATTTTCTTTATGTTAGTATTGAATATGCAAATAAGATGTTCTGTTGGCAAAAACTCAACCAGTTTTAGTAACCTTTATCTAATTTTTAGACCTAAGTTGAGTTCTAAATAGAGTTTTGATAACAATGACTCTCTTGTAAGGATGTTTGTAAGGTCAAATTCTTATGACACAGTATTTAAAATGTTATGTTAGGACTGTTTGGGTAAATAAAGTGTTTCAACACAGTTTTCCTTCTCCTTCCAGGGACAAATCCAGAATACTTTGCAAAAATTGCATGGAAGAATCATAGTCATTCAACTAACAACCCGTGAGTAATGTACTCTACCTTCATGTTGAATATATATTGCTTTTACTAACTTCATTAAAAACTGGCTATTATTTTTAGAATTACACTCAGCGTAAATTCTATATCCAGTGCCTTGTGCTTAATAAAAACAGTTATGTAGCTCCCTAATGGTGTAGTGTTAGTATGTCTACTGCTAAGGGCTGTACCAAGACTAAGGTGACATCTGTATGTTTTTTTGCAGGTATTCCCAGTTCCAAAAGGAGTACACATTGGATGAAGTTCTGCATTCTCGCAAAATTTTTGATTTCTTGACTGTCTTACAGTGTTGGTAAGGAGAGGACTTAGCACTGTGAAATAAATCTTGATGTAAAGACAAATGTGGTAGGACATCTGTTTAAATTAAAGTCTGTTTTTAAATTAAAAGTTACAGATTATTTTAAGTAAAACTTTGTACAAATAAAACAAATGTGGAATTTCTGTCTTGACCAAACACTATCTAGGTGCTTGTTAACAATGTAAATACAGTAAGCTGAAATACTTTTTGTATTTTTGGGCTCTCATGTCTTTCTGTATCTTTTTCCAACTTGCATCCATTGCTGCTAAGTGTTAATTCTTCTCTTCAGCCTTTCCTCTGCGCTGCTGAAAGGCTTGTTGTTAACAATGTTTCCAGACAAGAAAAGTCTTTGATTTTTCTAAATTGGAAAACTTTAATAATTCACTTCTATTTTTATGTCATGCTGTTCAAAAGTCTGCTATAAATGTTACTGAAATGGACAGCATTAAAAAGTGAAAGTGTCCAGCAAGCGTTAATGGAATTTATCGTTGCAGTGGCATCAGCCAAAGAATTTTTTTTTTTGTTGGTTGTTTTTTCTTTGTTTTAAAAGGTAATTCTATGGAAGATTGACATTAATAATATAGAATGATAATGTTATTTTTTCTTTCAATCAGTCCAACATCAAATGGTGCTGCAGCTGCAATTCTGGCTAGTGAGGAGTTTGTGAAGAAGCATAAGTTGCAGCCAAAAGCTGTGGAAATTCTGGCTCAGGTGATGGCTACTGATTATCCAAGCACATTTGAAGAGAACAGTTGTATGAAGATGGTAAGTTTACAATTCTGTATTCCCTGATATTCCCTTGGGTTGCAGGTTTTGTTTTGTTTTGTTTTTTTAATACCTCCAAGTCCTAATGATACTGTAGATATTTCCATGTCAGTAAGCAAACAAATTATACTTTGTAGTGAATGTGGAATTAGTTTTATTTGGGTTAGGAGGAGAAAGCAAAGAATATGGTTGTGGAATAACAGTAAGAAATTTCTAAACCTGCTATCAAAAACCTAGTTTTTAACAAATTACTTAAAGGTTACTTTTTAAACAATTTGAACAGCAAGAAACACATTTTTTTAATTTTTCTGTTTTTAAGAGTAATGAAACTTAGACCAATTTTAGTTATGTCTCTGTAATACTGAAGCTGAAATAACCTGTTGGGAATAGTCATGATTACTTGCTTAAGTAGAATGAAGGAAGAGACCTGAACTGCAAAATTTTGATCCTTCTGCAAATTGACTAAAATAATTGGATGTAAGTCAAACCATTCGAATGGTGAACAGTTTTAACTCTAGCCATGTTCTGTTTGGGTTTCGAATACAAGTCTAGTCAGACGGCTGGTAGAAAAAGGGAGGAAAACAGTTTGGGGATTTGTTTCAAGGCTGTTGGTCTGTGTGATGCAAAGGATCAATTTGGCTTGTGAGCAAGGTTGAGAAAATAGAGGATATTCGTCAGAAAACTTCCCAACAACGAGACTTAGAATGTGTTATTTCTTCCTATACAATTCATACTGTGTGAATATTAAAGGCTCTGGTATGTGATGCATTAAAATAAATGAGGATGCCACCTCCTACAGGTTACTTTCACCTACAGGGTATGTAGAAGCACATTTAATACCTGTAGAAATGAAATCTCTAGCTCTGTTTCTTCAGTGATATTTTAACATACAATTTCTTCTTGTTGCAGGTTGGCTATGATATGACTAAAAAAGCTGCAGAAAAATGTTTTGAAAAAGCAGGCCTAAAACCTGCAGATGTTGATGTCATCGAACTTCACGACTGTTTCTCAGTTAATGAATTCATTACCTACGAAGCTCTGGGACTCTGTCCGGAAGGTAATAGCATCAATGGACATCACTGTTTTATTAAATGGAAAGCATTTAAAGTATCTTTTAATCTGTTCATATCATTAGACCTTTGAGTTGTCTGCTGAACAGATCTTCTATATTTAAGTCTTATTAGTTAACCTCATAAGAGGGAAAAGCAAGTTACCACTGTAGTAACAAAGACAACCTGCAAACTCTAGAGTTAGTTTTACAAGTCAGCATGTTATGTGATTTCTGAAGAATGTACAGGGCAAATTAAAGTCTTGGACAACTCTATGAAATCATATGGCTAGTTTGAGCAAGTGTGAATCTTTTAAGCAAGCAGAGAAGGAAATTAAGGACTCTCTGGGTATTATGCTTCTTTTTCAGGGGTATATACTTACCTACCCCAAGATACCCGTCCATCCATCTATCCCTCCTCATATTTCCTTTTAAGAAGATAAAATTCAGATAAGAATTACCTCCAGAGGGACTTACCAAGTTCTCTAACTTTGATATGACTTTTTTTAAAAAAAATCTTGAAACATCTTTGCCTTTGAAAATACAGAGTTGATGGCAAGTTGTGAACATGCCTCTAAAGTCAACTGTGTATCAATGCACAATCTGTACAGATTAGTTTAATTTCAATGAAGTGAGTGGATTTAGAACAGGTTAAATGGCAGTGGAGTTTAGTTCTGTGTATGTAAGTCAAACCATTACAATTATCTACTGAAGAGGTTTTTGTTTGATTTCAAATAATAACGCATTGAACTGCTACTTCAGTATTTGATATATTTAAACTCTAAAAGTGTTCTTGCTTTGCATAAATAATAATCTGATGTACTCTTTCTCTGATGTGTTTTTAACTAATTTTGAGAAAGTACCCTACTCTGTCACTAGATGGTGTATTGTATTAAGTCTGAGCTTTCTCACTTAAACAGAAGTTCATAGATCTTCAGAAAGACTCATTATGTGTTTGTAGGTTTTCAAATATTTGCCTTTGAATGCTTGCTTTTTACTGTCATCTGCAGTAAAAATGAATGGTAAATGTTTGACATTATTTAAATAGGTACATTAAGCTTTTTAGTTTTATTGCTTTAATTAGAGATACAGAAGAATCCTGGTGGTGCTTGTCTGACCAATAAGTCTTGTGTATGGTAGTTTAATAGTGCAATTCTCGCCACCCTTCAGTCAGTCTGACCTTTATAATATGAGAAACATACCTTGGGATGGTAGACTAGTTAGACATAGAGGTTAGTGAAATGGCATAAACCACGTTGTGGATTTAGATGTGCAAGACTAATCTGGTATTCTTAATTTAATGGGAGAAGTAAGTTACAAATACAGGAAATGCAGTAGATCTTTTTTAGACTTCAGTGTTGGTAACGTAGGCTGAAGAAGCTGGTACAAAAATAAGAGTAAGGGACTGGTTAAAGGGGAGAACTGTCTGCTGAAGGTGTGGGAACTAATAGTCTGGAAAACGAAGCAATTCTAAGCATTAATCTTCGGAGTGGTTTTATTTACTATCTATTAATCTCTTCATTTGCTACCATTAGCTGCCTTTGTGGTAAGGGCACATTGGTGGCTCAGGTTCAACTTGGTGTTCACCAGGACTGCCATGTCCTGGGGGTCACAATTATGACTAACCCCTCTTCTATAAAAAATATAATTATCTCTGCTGTTTCATTAATAGAACAATGAACAGCTTCATTATATTGATTATATCGTAAACCTGTGTATTAACAAAACAGTTGAACAGCAAATTTCAAAAAGCTTTTGTATCAAACCTGAGCCTTTTTACTTCTTTTCCATGGTACACTTTCTCCAGTGGTGTAAGCAAGTCTTATTAATATAGTTTGTTTAATTTCAGTCTGCTCTCTGTAGAATCTGTGGTGTAGTATTTCCTAGGTTTTGACTGATATGCAGCATCTTTGGGAAGTGACAGTAGAATTGAAAAACCACTTAAAAAACAAAAAAGGATCATTTTTTCTCTTATAAATGCTGTTTTATAGGAAAAGCATGTGAGCTGATTGACAGAGGAGACAATACTTACGGAGGAAAATGGGTTATTAATCCTAGTGGTGGCTTGATTTCAAAGGGACATCCACTTGGTGCTACAGGTACGCAAGCAAACATTTCTTGTAGTTGTGCCAGTTAGATACAAGATACAGCTCTTGAGCAGGCAGATGCTTCCCACTTGTGTGTGTCTGTGTGAAACATGAGGGCTTCCTAAGACTAGAAAGAAGCTCATGAGTTGATTCTCATTTCCAGCTAATGCAAGCATTAGGGCAGGCTGACCAAGGATATTGGAGTGTGAATTTAATAATTTTTTAATTTTATAGTGCCTTTTTTTCTATTGTTATTAAAGCAACCTGCAAAACAGCTTAACTTTTTTCTAAATAATTGCTCAATAGTACGATTTCTGCTGAATGTAGTTTGAATAACTGTTTTTGTATGTTGTCATCCTTTAAAATTAAGATCTTGGAGATTTTTACTGTATCTGAATAGCCTGTACTCTTGTTAGCTGTGATAAAAACTATTTTTGTCAAAATATTCATCTGGTGTTTACAACAGAAGCTGAGTTAGTCACCGTTTCCCAGCGGCACAGGTTTTCCTCTTTTTTTGTTTTTTTGTTTTCTTAAAACTGCTACACTTGCTTCCAAATTAGGTGGCTGTTGGATAAAATGTGTTTGCATTTGTGAAGATAATTCACCTTCCTTGTTTGGAAATGAGAAGTTGTCAGAAAACTGGAGAAGAGGAAACCTTGTAAAATAACAAACTTTAATCTAAATAGCTGTAACAGCTAGATAATCTGCAGTTAGTCTAGAGGAGGAAGTATTGGGAAACTTTGGATGACAAACATTCCAGGTGGATGAGACAGTGGGTATCTGTAGCAGGGTGAGAGTATGACATCGCTAGGCTCGTGTTAACCTTTTGTCAGTTAGTGATAAATGTAGAGGCCATTCATCACTGGTGTTCATGCCCCTCTATTGCCATGGGATGGAGGGCAAGAGTCATTAAAATGCAGAAAATAACATGTCTACAGACTGTCAGCTTAAGTTCACCATAAAACAGTCTTGAGGCTAGCTGTGTGCTAACTGGAGGTCCCATCAGTCATCTGAAATTTCCAAACCATTCCAGGGCAGGATGTGCCACGGTACACGTTCTCTCCTTGAGGCTGAGAGAGTTTGTATGAAACCTCTTAATTTTCATCTGTGGCTGGAATTATAAAATCTCTTGCTCATCCTCCTTGTAATGTTGCACTTGACAATATATAAAATATGGTGCATAAAATGCAGATTCTTCCTCTGCCTTGCCCAAAGGCCTAAACAGTTGTCTAGAGGAAGGGGTGGAGGACTGTGGATGATGGAAGGAAGAAGAAATGTGTGTGCAGTGGAACTGGATGGTAATTGCACCTGGAGAGAGGTGATTCTGCCCCTCTACTCTGCTCTGGTGAGACCTCACCTGGAATACTGCATCCAGTTTTGGAGCCCTCAACACAAGGACATGTACCTGTTGGAGTGTGCCCAGAGGAGGGCCACAAAAATGATCCAAGGGCTGGAGCACCTCTGCTATGAGGACAGGCTGAGAGAGTTGGGGATGTTCAGCCTGGAGAAGAGAAGGCTTAGGGGGGACCTTGTAGCAGCCTTCCAGTACCTGAAAGGTGCCTGTAAGAAAGCTGGGGAAGAACTGTTCACAGTGGCAGGCAGCAATAGGACGAGGGGTCATGGTTTTAAACTAGAAAAGGGTAGAGTTAGGTTGGGTATCAGGAAAATGTTTTTCAGTATGAGGATGGTGGATCATTGGAACAGGTTGCCCAGAGAGGTAATGGAGGCCCCGTCCCTGGAGATACTCAAGATCAGGCTTATAGAATCATAGAATGGTTTGGGTTGGAAGGGACCTTAAAGCTCATCCAGTTCCAACCCCCCTGCCATCAGCAGGGACACCTTC
>NW_010329052.1:12917-13261 GCF_000700745.2 Antrostomus carolinensis
TGGATGAGGCTTTGAGCAACCTGGTCTAGTGGAAGGTGTCCCTGCTCATGGCAGGGGGTTTGGACTAGATGACCTTTGAAGGTCCCTTCCAACCCAAACCAGTCTGTGGTTCTATGAAATAGCAGAGAATCGACTGAGGGTAAGTGTCATCTGGAAGTCAGGGCTGCAGTGAAGGGGGCTTCACCTTCGTCTTGGACTGACCTAGAAACATATTTTCTTGGGATCTGGGCTGTCAAGAATTAAGGTTCTCAATGCCGTTGCAGACGTTCCCTGGTATCTGACTAGGGAAGCACGTTAACGGGCTGGACCTGCAGGATCTGACTTCACTTCACTTCACTTCACAG
>NW_010329053.1:0-2365 GCF_000700745.2 Antrostomus carolinensis
GGGGTGCCCCGTTCCCAGCAATGCCTCAATTTTCCTGGCCAGTTCCCGCTGTCCAAGGACTGATTTCAGATCCAGCTCCTGACAGGATCAGCTCCCCAGCTCCAGACCCCCCGTGTGATAACTCAGGACCCCGGCACTGCACGTCTCTACTTACCCACAGCACAGAACAGAAAAAGCATCTGAGAGGAACCAGCCCTTTGGTCTCAGCGGTGCTGAAATCGGTGATCGCTACATGCGGACAGATAAACTCTGCCCGGTTTTGAAATCTCCTTCTTGTGTAACTGTTTTGATGATAGAATCATAGAATCATTTGGTTGGAAAAGACCTTTGAGATCATTGAGTCCATGGTGTAGCACATGTAGCTACAAGGCACTACCAAAGGATTTCAGGTTCAAATGTGAAATTGTCATTTGGTCAGGTGTATGTTCTAATTACAGCACAGAAAATGCACCAAGAAACAAGAGTTCTGATAAAAGCTCTCACTGGGGTTTGCCCTTGCTGTGCAAATTCTGACATCAAAACTCCCTCTAAGTAATTTACACAGCTGGGGAAGTGGTAAGATGCAAGTCTCAAAGGATTTATTCCTCTTTTCCCAAAACTATACCAACCTTACTTTTCCTCTCTCTGAACTTCTCAAATCCAGTTCTATTTTAAAAGACACTTGTTTCACCCAGAGCTGCCTTCCCACCTGTAAATGCAAAGTATCCCTGTGCAACTATTAAAAACATTGCTGCTAGGAACACGCAGTGGGTCATTGTGGCTACCACCTAACGCAACTGGGCACCCAGAAAGTGACCAGCAGACAGTGGCATCTGGCCAGACACTTCTCAACACCCCCATCAACTGTGGTGTATCACGTTGGTTGGCAGATCACAGCTTGTTGGCCTCTGATCCACATGATTGGTAACTAAAGCATATGCAAAACTCAGGACTGGAGACAGCTTATGACACCACCTCACACTTTGTCCTGTGAACTCAGAGGAATTCTGTGAGTCCACGGGAAAAGCTGGGTTTCACTCTGGTTTGCTGGGTTTAAAATACCACAGCAATGGTGCAACTGGTACTGGTGAGCTCGATGGGCAGTCACTGCTCTGGTGTGGGCTGCTGCTGGTGAAACAGAGGCAAGAAGATGGTATCTTCACATAATTTCTGTAACTGTTGGTTATTCTCTAAGCCCCATCCCATGTGAAGGTGTGTATTTTTCCACCTAAGCAGGCATGCACATATGTACTATGCAGAAATAATTTAAATTGGCAATTCTGTCTGTCGTGCAGAATCATAAAGATGCTGTGTGTGAAAAGAGATTGTCCATTGGATCGCAAAGAAACAATAAAAGAAAAAAAAGTTGATTTCACTGGATGAAAGCAGGTAAATTTCCAGCTGCATCTGTTTCCGCGGTGCTACTGACGGTGTTTTAAGTCATGGTGGTTTTTTCAGACCAAGACCTGCTCTAGTTATTACACAAACCAACAGCTTTGCCCTCCCTTTAGATGTTATTGTATCTTACGGTTATTTCTACACATGATGAACAGTTTTTAATGCCTTAGTTTGTTTATTATGATTTCACTAGCTTGTTATTTATAGCATAAATATATATATTTATATAGAGAGAGATTTTGAAAGTTTCAGGATAAAGGCAGACAGTAGAAAACACAAGGAACTCAAAAGCTGGGAAGAAAAGATCTATAAAAGCAGTAACTGTGATCATGAATGTTGCAAAAGTTGGAAGCATTTAAGATGAACTTGTTCCTCCTTCAGTTTATGGAAAAAAAAATCACTAATGGTTTGTAAACTGTGCCTGTTCTGACTCCAACATGTGCAATTATAATTCCCTTTTGCTTTATTTAGCCATTTTACACCTCTGCATAAAACAGAAAAATGAAGGGGTGAGAAGAGGGAAGAGGCTGCTGAATGATCTGCCGTTTGCTAACAGACAGCTCCCCCTGAAAACCCAACAGTCACACTGCGCGGTGCATCCCCTCGGTCAGACACTGCTCTTCCCATCTGCTCTGTTTGCAAACTCCTCTGCCAGCCTTTAACTAGACTGCAGGTACACCCGCGGGGCCAGCAGTGCTCTGGCAAAGACTGACAGTTCCTAGCTCTCAGACATCACGGTTTCACCATCACAGAGGCAAAGGGATTTTTTTAAGGGGAGGAGAGGGGAGATGCCTTAACTAAAGCACAGAGTTTAACAATAATCTTACCACTGGAGACGAAATTCGACACCCAGGGCAATCACAGATTGGAGGATGTACCTGTAAGATTCCTTTGGACATAAGAGTCTTCAAACTTTTCCCTGGATGCAGAGGAGAAGAAGAAAAAGGATCAGCACCTTTGTAAAAGGAAAGTATTTAGGGAAGGGGGG
>NW_010329054.1:0-15082 GCF_000700745.2 Antrostomus carolinensis
CCCCCAATTTTTTTTTGTTGTTTTTTTGTTTGTTTTGGGTTTTTTTAAAAAATCTCTTCAGTTGTAGTAAATTGGCGTGTTTATTCTGATTTTACTATTGGTTTTGTTCCCTGGATTTCTTTCTTTCTTTCTTTCTTTCTTTCCTTCCTTCCTTCCTTCCTTCCTTCCTTCCTTCCTTCCTTCCTTCCTTCTTCCCTTTTTTCTCTTACTCACTAGTATGTGTTAGATGCAAACAATAATTATATAATCAACTCTAGAAATCCCATCAATTTAAAATATTTTTTTTATTATTTCCTGTACTTCAAGAAGTTGACATGCTAGCTTTAACATAGATTGCACAGTCAAATCAGTAGTACAAGTCTAAGACTATGTACTAGGAAAAGAATATAGAGATTTCATCCTCTAAGACATTTGCAAATCATCTGAACAACTGATGTGGTAAACCTTCTGTAGGTATGACAGCCAGCCAACTAGAAAGGTTGCAGCAGTTGATACACCATATTGATTTCCTGGCCCACCTTACTTCTCTGAAATATGAGTATGCTTTAGCTGAAGAACTAGAATATACCCTTTGTAATGATATATTATGACTTTGAATAAATCTTTAATTTCTATAGGTTCTTGGTTGCAAAAGAAGACCTCTAACAAGATGTTTTCTAAATTAAGGTTTTAGAGTGTGGGCTGAAAAATTTACTAAACTGCTTCCTCTTACAAATTTATTTAATAAGGTCATGAAAGGTAGTTCACTCTAGTTCAAATGCTTCAAGCCTGTCAAACCAGAAAGAAAAGATTTTTCAGTAGTAACTCCAACTGAGTAACTACTAAACTGAGTAGTCTTCACCTGAGGACAGCATACTTTTGGGTGATATATATATATTTTTTTTTTTTTTTCCTACTTATGTAGTAGTTATTGTGTTGAATACAAGAGTAATTTACTCAATCTTACTGAAGTTTTGGAAGCAGATATTTATTTGGCTTCTTATGCTTCAATACATTTTTAATAAATAATTTCAGGGGCAGTTCAAACAGCAAAACATTAAAAAGATAACAACCCTAATGATCCCAAGAACAAAAACAATAACATAGAGTAAAAAGAAAAAAAAAAAAAAAAGTGGAGTAATGTAGTAACATGGTAAGATGGTGTTTGAATAAGAGCTTGAATATTGAGTGAAAGTGTGTTTCAATTCTTGTCAGCTCTCCTCTTCTCCTTTGCCAAATTTTGACGGGAAGTAACCTGGAAAAGTTTTGACACAGAAAGAAGAGTCCCTGTGGCCTCTGTTTGTCCTTAGAAATGTTTAGCATTGCAAGACCTGTCCTTTCTACACTCTCCCCTTTGTTTTTTTAAGGTTTCATTGGATTTCTTGCATATCATGTCGCTTGGGTTTACAAAATATTGGCAAAGCTTTATAATAAGTAGCAAATCATTATTATGTGCTTTGGTGTTCATTGTAATACAATTAATCATCATAAATTTGCTTTAGTATATTCAAGTGGATGAAACAGCTAATTTCAAAGACAACTTAATTCAGAAAACCATCCAATTTATTATTATACACTCACCTTTAAGGGCACAGAAAATATATTGTGCATGAGCGACATTGAGGAGGCATTATTAGATACATGATGGACAAGATGAAATAACTAACCAGTCTAGCATTCAGTTTTATGTTGTTGATAATTTATTTACTGCTAAAGAGTAAGTAATGAGACCATTTAAGTTGCTTACACTAGAGCTATACTAGCCTTTCTGGAGTAATGGAAGGGAGAGATATGCTTGGCATCCCGATCAGATTTGGTTTAATGGTCTACTGCAAGGCTGTATTTATTTATTTGGTTGGTTGGTTGGTTGGGGTTTTTTTGCTGAAGTCTCATGGGAAATTTAACAGGGAATAAAAAGCAAGGTTTCACTGCCAGGTCTGTACCACTGTCAGACAGGAAAAGTAATGCTCCTCTGCATGCAAGGAGATTGGTTAGACATATAGGGTTGTGGGATATATCACATTATGAGATCTGGCAAGATTTAGTCAGGCAGTAATTCTAGATGGGACTCTATGACTTCAGTAAATCTGATATATTGTTTAGGTTTTAATGGTGGATTCCAGATGAATCAGCTTAATTTTTCTATGGTCTTCTTAAAAAAATAGTGACAAGAATATTTTATTTAACTACAAATATTTTTATTTTTTCCAGAATATCTCTTGTTCTTTGTACACCAACAAAGCCCAAGGCAGGATTTGGAAGGAACCTTGACTGTGTTTATGGAAGACCTATCCTAGAGATGGGGCCCCCAATTTAGCCCTCTGGTTTCTTTGCAAAATTAATATTCATGTCAGTCTCACTGTTTCTTAACAATTCATAATAATCGTAGGACCCTGGCACTTCTAAGATTTTCTTCTTTTTCTTTCAAGAGAGAGAATTTTGGTTCAACTCAAATAAAAGCAAAATCCTAGCCAATTATGAGTCCCAGTTGTTTTGTTTTCCTATGGCTTGTTTGTTTGTTGGTAGTAATTTATTTTTCTTTAATCTCCACCACTGAGCAGACACTGATGAGGCACTTATGTCCTTTCTGTTCCCCATGTGTACTACAGCATAAGCGAAAATTCTCTACTTATACAAGTCTTGTAAGATAAACACAGATATTCAGATATGGCAAGAATGTTGTAATGATCCTCAACTGTTCACTTGGCCAGCAGGCATGTAGTTAATTGCAAAAAAAAACCACCCAAAAAAACCAAAAACCAACCAAACAAAAAAACTCAAAAAACCCACACACAAAAACAAATACCAAAAACCGCAACCAAAACCTGAAGAGGTTAGTTTCTTCTTTAAATGTTTAAAAACAAGCACAAAGTTTGCAGAGGGAGGCCTGGGGCATGGAGGTGGAAAACACACCATCAGTAATGACACCTTTCTTGGAAAAAACAAAGCAAAACAAAACAACCAATTAATCAATTAATCAGTCAAGACTTGCCTGTGGAGAAATGCAAAAACCAGTATTATTCCCCAAGGTTAGTCTCTTTCATAGCAATGATTTATCCCTTTATGTAAAATAGACATGAATTTAAGTCCTCAACTTTTGTGGATCAATTTGACAGCCAATGAGTTATGCACATTTATCTACATTTCCATGTAAGAACATGGGAATTCTCATATAGGATCAGCTAGCTGTAACACGTGCTTTGCAGACTGAGAACCTATCTGCTTGTATTTAAGCATATTCTGCAGAGTTAAGTGAGCTGATTTGAACCAAAGAATAGCAGAGGAGGGCCATAATAATCTGGAAATACTGGAAGGATAAAAAAAAAAAAAAAATCTTACCCTTGGAGTTTGATTAAATTCATAGTGGTGATAATAGCATTTATGATGGTAACATGTATTAAGTTGGCTAGGGACATTTATTATCCCTGAAAATACTATTTAGAGAAGGACAGGTTTTTTTTCCAGACTTGGTGTATTTTCATGACAATTTTGTAGTTCAGATTTACAATACTAATGAAAAAGAAAAAGAAAAAGAAAAAGAAAAATAAAAAGAAAAAGAAAAAGAAAAAGAAAAAGAAAAAGAAAAAGAAAAAGAAAAAGAAAAGGAAAAAGAAAAAGAAAAAGAAAAAGAAAAAGAAAAAGAAAAAGAAAAAGAAAAAAGAGAAAAAAAAAGAAAAAAAAAGAAAAAGAAAAAGAGAAAAAGAAAAAGAAAAAGAAAAAGAAAAAGAAAAAAAAAGAAAAAGAAAAAGAAAAAGATGAATTAACTAAATGGGAAACAGAAGCTAAGTATCAGGAGATACACATTATGTCTAGAAATGATATTAGTTTTTATAGTCAGATTTATAAGAGAGAAAGTGAAGGTTTCTATATGAAGTGGAAATGTCAATATTTTAATGTAGATCTTATGCCAATCTGGTTGAGTTTTATCTCTAGATGTAAATAGATACAGATGTATCAGAAAGTTAAGATAACCTGCATTCAAAAATCAATTTTATTTTGATATTTTAGCATTACTGAATTGAAATAGAGTAATTTGGCTTATCTCTTTCCTGAAATCTAATCTTGATTCTCTGTTGTTTTGATATGAATATAGATAGCTTTGAACATTTGTAGTATCTTACTGGATATATAAGTTGGGTGTCTTACAAGAGCATTCTTTTTTATCTGAATGTTGTTGAGGTCGCAGCATGCACATCATAAACAGGATTAATACTGCATAACTTTCACCATCTAAAAGATATTGATCATAAACTAGTAATTTGTTACACCTTTCATCATTAAGACCCTCAAGAAGATTACTCATTACTTCCTAAAATATTTATCCAAGACAGGTGGACAAATGGCCCCAGAAAGGCACCGTCCCTCCCCTCTCCCTTTTCATTGACTTGAACTGCCCAGTTGTATGCAGCTGAAGTTAACCAAAATGTATCCCAACCTGGCCATGCAGCCAGGGAGGTAATCTCAAAGTTAGGAAAATGTTGAATCCCAAGAAGACATACTGATAATTTACAGCAAAACGAGGAACTAAGGACAGATGCTAACATATTCATCTCAGGGCCTAAAGATCAGGTACCTACCCTTGCATTTTTCTAGATGTGATTGATTTCTGAATCTTCCCCCAGAAGTCTGGGAGACAATAAGCAAAAGCTGCTTAGGTAAACAACAGGCTGACTTCCTAACTTTGAAATCGGAACCTTTTCTTTCAAGATCATCTGCCACTTGCATGAAGCTAGCATTCAAGGAAACATGCCCATCTATCCATGATTAATCTGATGGGCTCAAGAATTCTCAGGAATGCACACTAACCATTTCTGTTTTTACAAGGAGACTACATCTTGGAGATTCGTTAAGATTCAAGCAGCTTCCACCAGGTTATTGATTATCATAAGAAAAGTCATTAACATTATTGAATCCTCTTTGTTATGACAGTAATCAGCAGCTCCTTCCTGGATTACTGGGAGCATTTTTGAAAGGTTTATGGCTTACTCCTGATGTAGATAAATGTTTTTAGAATCCACGGTTTTGCCTTTCATGAATAAAAAGGTGATTGAACAAAGACTGCATTCATCATTCTGTTTATCGCCCTGAAACAACAAGTGTAATTTATAAACCAATAATACTTTTTTGTAGTGTTATACACATGTTCTAAAAGAATGGATCAAATTAATGCAGGCCTGGAAAACAACACCACCACAAGACTAATACGTACAAACCCTTAAGGGATTTGAAAGAATCCAACCAGTGCGGTGACTTTGATAAGTGTTTTGCTGGGCTTTTTTTTTTTTTTTTTTTTTTTTTTTTTTTTTTTTTCCCATTTTCTTTTATTTATTTTTCTCCCCCATATTTTAAAAATAAAATGATGGATCTCCTCTAATATTACAGCAATTTTCTTAACATCAACCTAGGCAATGAATACTTATCACTAACTAATATTTTCAATAGTAAACTTAGATAGTGTATACCTTTTAGAGAGTCACTCTAGAGAGGTATACAGTTGTGCAACTTGTCTCAATGTGAAGAAATATCTAGAAAAAAACTTAACCAGTTCTCTGCTATCCCCTGAGGCATCATTATATACATCCTACTGCTCCAGAAAGGGGGACTCTCTTTTCCACTTAGCATTCTGAAAAATTTCCAAACAAGAAATGTCACTTGCATCCTGTGTTTTACCAGAAGCGACCATTAGGTCACCAACTCAAGGTTCCCAGAATATCTCACATCTCTTCCACATTGGACTTCAGTCCTTGACTAATGAACTCTTAAATAACACAAAAAAATCACAGAGAGCAGTAAAACCTCTGGAGAAAGAGACCTCAGATATGTCAAAACAGGAAAGTCTACCAGAACAGCCCAGGATCACATCTATCCCTTAACCCAGAGCACATGTTTCAGGGCATTTCTCCTGGCAATAAGAATTAAATTGCTTATGTTAGAATTAAATTCCTTGGCTTTTAAAGACTAACCATCCTATTACATGCAGTCCTCTGTTTCATTATTCTCCCTTCTGAGAAATTAGGTTATTTTCTAGTGATGAACTTTGTTAATTTGTGTATCTAGTTGACTGTTGTTATGCTTTGGTTGGTAAGAATGAAAGGCTCCTGAGTAACTTACACTTTTCCTTGTATAAGTGATTTCAGATTAAAGTGAAGTCCTTCTTTTTCTTCTTTTTGGCAAAATGACTAAACTGATGCTGCCTCACATATCCCTTTGTTACAGATGGTAAACTTTATATTTTATCTACAGTATCATATGGGATGAATACATCCACCTACTTCATTCCAAATACAGAACAGAAATATACACTGTATATTCCTGTTTTTTTCTAAGTCCCTATTTATATTTTTACCATCTGCATGTAGCAGACACTTTTTTTTGGTTAATATTATATTTTAAAATACTTTCTTCTTTTATAATCTCCATTAAGCAATAGGATTTTTTTTCCTTTGAATTCCCTTATGTGATATCTACACTATTTAACTATCAAACCATATTTTTTACCATATATTTCCCCATTTCCATAATTTTTAAATTGAAACTTAAAAAAAAAAGTTAGGCTTTCACATTCTTATTTAAATCGGATCATAATCTTTCTTTATGCAGTTTCTTTATTTTGGAATCTGACTACTGATGGACGATGCAGAATATGCTTAAATAGTTTCCATGTTTTTATTTCTATTTTAGATTTGAAACTTTTGTCAATAATTATTTGAGAAAGCATTTGTTTTTCTTGATTTAGAGGTAGTTCTAAAGGTCACTAGAAAGATATTACAAAAAATTTGGTGTAGAGAGATCATAAACATTCATACCTAAAAGACTGCTAATGTTCAGGTCAGCAAATTATGTTTTATAATCTATTATGTTAAGATTCTGTATTAAATTAATGAAACTACTTTATTTCTTTTTCTTTTCTTGTAAAACAACTTTGGTTTGAGTTGTTCATTACATATTATTTCAGGCATTTAAGCAAGAGATCTACAGTAGCCCTGACTATTTTAAGATTTTTAAAATTTAGGTGCAGATTAAATATCTGAATTAGGTATTGTAAGTGCCATCCTCAGATGTTCCCCTTAATGGATGCACAGCTAAATAATGTGTTTGTTGCATGACTGTTTGTGAAGTGATTTGTCATAATAAGGAATCTACGGGCTGTTTTTAATATTTAAGTATGTGCAACTTGATTGTCATAGTATCATTTTCCCTCATTTATGTTGCTTTAAAACCCTCTTGACAATCCTAGACAATCTATTAATTGCAAATGCTATCCTGTCTAATGAGATTACCCTAAGAAGTGTTTTCAAAAAATAAGAGGCAGCAAAAAGGCTTTCAAAAATATGTCTCAGAAGGTTGTGCCAAACCTCTACCAGTAAATTTAAGATTTCCCTAATTCAAGATAATCAAGCGAGTTTTGACTAACATAGGACAATCTTTAATTAAACTAATTTTGCTGCATCAATATCTCCCTCTTTCAAGATGAATTAAATATGTAAGATATGCCCATCTACTGAGATTTAAATACAAAGTTTATGTATTGGAAATATCAGCATTTCTGTATACTCTTCTGAGGAAAAAAAAGAAAAAGAAAAAGAAAAAAACAAACAAACCAGTTTTCCTGATCCATTCTGAAATACCTGAGAATACTGTCATGCTTTAGATGGTGTATACTATGTATCAAAAATAATAGTTCATTTAATGTTTGGAATTTTAGATATTTTTGAGGACAAATTAAGATTAATTCAGTCCAAAGTCGTATGGGGAATGATTCACCCTATTTACATTCACTTGATTAAAATTTCTGGCATCTCTCACAAATAAGTTGTCCTAGATCCAGTTTTAGTTAATGGAGAGAAACAGACAAATGTACAGGGTGATTCATTCAGTGGTAAAAGAGTAAAAGAAAGGTGTGTGGAAAGAGTTGTCTTGTGCAGTTCCCTCTCTCTCATTATGGTTCATAACCATAATTTAAAGAGCCAGTTTGGATGAGTTCCTTACTTTTGGATGGCTAAAACTGGGTAAGATCAACCTCATCTGCAGTAATTATGACTTTCATAATAACATATAGTGCAATTCCTTTCCACTGTTGAAGCATATATGCCTAAGAATCTTAAAGTGCACTAAATAACTGCACTGTGAAGCTCCTTGCTTCAAGATGCAGCAGCTATTGAAATTTTATACGTATTACAAAAATTATTAGATATGGTCATGGAAGAGAAATTCTCTGAAATCTGTTAGATGCAAATTTTTTTGGCTGAAAATCATTGTAATTTAGGAATATTCTGCACAGTATCACAATCTATTTATTCCATATTTGGAGTCTTTCCTGGTACTTGAGTATTGCACGTGTATGAGATGGAATATTAAGCTAAGTGGTTGCTTGGTCTGTTCCAATATAGTTTTTTGTATATTCCAAGTTCAGACAAGGTTAAAGTAGTGCTACTAATTCAAAATTAGAATTCATAGGCCAGTATTTTTTACACAAGTTTGAGAAAATAAAAATGCTTCCTGTAACCTTCATCACCGGGAACAAGAAAGTGAAACTAACCTGTCTGCTTTGATCAAATGAGATAAGTGAGGTGCAAAAAGTATAGTACACAAGATTTTTTAAAAATGTGACAGTCCTTGTTTCAGAAAAGAAGTAGAGAAGTAAATAACAGTGTAAGCCTGATTCAAAATCTGTTTTGTTTTCTACATGAGAGATTTTGAAAGACATCATGACTTCTTATACTTTTGGACAGCTCTAGGCAAAATTAACAGAACTTGCACAATTAATGAGATTAAAATTTGCTCAGGTATATTTCTCAGTCAAATAAGAGAATAATCAGTCCCTGATACAAGTATTTAGAAACAAGAATTCTGTTTTGTTTTGTTTTGTTTTGTTTTTAATAAAGAAAGAAAAAAAAACAAAATAAAAGAAAAAATATTACTACAATTTTTTTTTTTTTTTTTTTTTAATTCCACCATACATGTAAAGTAAAACTCCTTGATTTGTTACTGAGGGAAAAAACAAAACAACTAACCAAAACAAAAACCACCACCAACAAACTACCAAAAAGTAATCAAACAAAATTAAAAGAAAAGTCTGGGGTCCTGGATTATCCAATAACCTAGGACTAAGGACAGTTCCATGTAGGAGAGACATGGAGATTTTAGACCATGTTCTCCTGCCTTTGCTTGTTATTAGCATAAACTGCTGTCTCTCCTGTTGAAGTTATTCAATTGCATATAAGTAGCTCAGTCTTTGGCAATGTTGATACGGTGGCTAGAGTTCTCATCTACTGGGGGAGGGGTATTTAGTCAGAGCTACTCAAAACAAGGAAACAGGGCTTGGGGCTGCAGCAAAGTCCATTCCTCTCAAGAAGTTTCTGTAGAGATTAATTCCTGACAAAATCTAGTAAAATTGAGACACTCTGCAGTCTGCTGAGTGCACTCTGTCAGAACTTTTGGCTAAAGGGAACGATGTTTTCTAAGGATAAGAGCATATTTCATCATTAAAATACGTGCTGAATAGCATAAGTTTATTTGTAAATTTGAAATATGTTTTAAAAAATTATAAGGACAGTCAGTTCACTTCATCTGAAATGTGCAAACTGGGCACTCTTAGCCACCTTTGCAACATATGTAAAGATAGATGACAATTCTCCAAGTTGTGTAACACTAAAAGTCAGTGATGGGTACTCAAAATTGATGCAATGGCATGAATGGACTGAAGTCTATTTATTTACTCTATTCACTCACACCAAATACCTAAATAAGGAACAGGCCACTGATTTCTCTGTTGTTGTGATTGTAGTAGCCTATAGCAGAGTGAAACTCTGGTGGCATTTGCCTGGTTTATCAACTATATCTCCCTTCTGATTGCCCCAATCAAAATTACCTAGCCAAAAATTCCAAGAATCTTGAGAATCTCAAGACTTCCATTAACTTATTTTTCTTCAGAAAGTCTTATTTTAAATCTCTGTGTTTTCTTCCAAACAATGGTCTGGATTCTCTTCATTTAGTCACAATGTTTTTGTCAGTAGTTGAGCACTACAAATAATAACTTGTTACTACATGTTTTGTATAAAGATATATATTTAAATCTAGATAGGTGTTACCATTGAATCAACCTTTTGTATAACATTTATGAACTCAATATACAGTCTTTACAATTTTCCAGCATATGTTCACATATCTTTTTATTTACTGGTCAAAAATGATACATGTGAATAAAGAGATCCACTGTGGACAAAATATGGAGTAATTTGCTTTCTGTTATTTTGGTAAGTTAGTGAGAACACTATATTCCATATTTTTGCTGGCTTTGCAACAGCAAATAAATTATATGTTGACATGATTTGGTTTGTCAGATCAGCAATGCACTTAAGCATAGATCTTGATGTTAAAACCACTGAAGTACACACCTACTCTAACCACATATTTACAGCCTATTGACATTCAGGCATTTTAGGCCCACTATGAATTAAAGTATGTACATAAATACCTTTTTTTGTTTTGTTTGTTTGTTTGTTTGTTTGTTTGTTGTTTTTAAAAGAAAAAGAAAAAAAAAAGAAAAGAGAAAAAAAGAAACTATGTTCTTCTGTACTTTTGGCTAGCTGGCAAAATGAGAATTTATTTCCAAGGGTTAATTGTTTTGTTTTGTTTTGTCTGCTTATAAATGCTATTTGCAGTTTCTACTGCTGTATTTAAGATCTTATTTCAGTTGCCCAGTAAAGTTTATTGCTTCAATAAGGTATTTGTCTTGATATACAATTAATAGTTTTGCTAATTTTCAGTATGAACCTGATATAATGATATTTAATTTGGTGGGTTTATAAAAGACATTTTCTTTCCTTGTACAACTAAAAGCAATTCCCCTTGCCTCCAAACATTTGAATTTCAAGTATTGTCAGTGATTGAATTACAGCATCTTATCTCTATTAACCTAGTTTGTGAAGAAAGGATGTTTCAGCAAATTTACTAAGACCACTGTCCAAACAACATATGTAAACAGAAACTAAATTTCTCAGTTCAATCAGACTGAAATTAGAAATTTCTAATTCGAAAGTCTCTATTATTTTTAAAATTTATGCAACCATTTCATCCGTTAGGCAAATTACATCTGGTGCAGGAAATTCTCTGAATTCTCATGTGATTAAAACACCCAGCAGAAAGCTTTCACTTGCATAAACTTTATGCTTAGAAATGCATATATATTTTTAAATGAATAAAATAGAAAAGCAGCTTTTTTTTTCCAGTGAGTGCTATTAATATTTTATGTCTCACTGAAGAGCTGCTTCCTTTTTTCTTTCTTCTTGACACCAGAGAGGTTATTAGCTCTTTATTTTTATGTCTTCCTTTTTCTCACCCCTACCGTGCCCCACAACCCAAATAATAACAACAACAACTTCAATCTGCCTCTCCCTGGTCAGGGCACCGTATTCTCTATCTTTCCACTTTATTAACTTAAGCATTAGCTTTTTGAAGCGAATAAAATTATAAATGACATGTAATCCTATGCTGGGTGGCACAGGGCTGCTTTCTGAAGCTGTGATTGACTGAGGTGAACAGGGAAAGGGAAAAATTTGTTCTGAGGGTTGCAGAGTGCCAAGCGATATGTCATGGCCTCTGGCAACAAGAGCAGCATTGTATTTATAATCAGTGCAACATGCTGAGAGGGCAAATTAAGCTGCAGGAAGCCCAGCTGTTGGAGTGACATAAGGGGCCATACTTTACTCCATATCCTTCCACAGATGTTAGCTTGTGCCGGAGCTACAGCTCCAGCGACATATTTTGGGTTTCATAGAAGGCAGGCTCTGCTCACGGATGAGGAATCACTCTTTCTCAGCTTGTGTGGCATGGATCCTTGTATTTCACCAAGCTGTTTAGTTCTATAAATCCCAATTGCTGTCTTCACTTATGAAAACTCTCCCAAAAAAGGTTGACAGACCTCACTGTAAATTAGACTCTCTGTTCAAGTTGGGCCGGAGTAATAAAATGAAGGCTAGTGTGAGGTCAGACCCAATAAAGCAGATGTCAAAATTATGTCATCAGGAAAATATGGAACTGACGCATCTTTAGGACTTCAGAGATAAATATCTGCCAGTGATGCACTGCAGGGTCAGTGCCTGGATCACACAACCTTTGAAAGAAAGAACACAGATTTTCTTCACAAGTCCCATTTTTTCAGTTGTAATTCGTATTGGAATGAAACTGAAGTTTGAATCCACAGCCAGTCCACCTGTGATGTTTCTATTGTGCAACACAGCATGACTTTTAAACCCTTTGTTGTCAATTACCTTTTGATCACTACTTCAAGACCTGAGAGACAATGAAGTGTTAGTGGTACCCAATGCTATGCTGGTGCCTGGAGAAGGAGAGTCAGGAACTCCAATAAAGCTTCAGAGAACAAAGAGCCAAAAGCCCATGTTTACCCAGACCTAGAAACTTGTCATCAGTGGCACATACTTGGGAAGTGACCTTAAAATTATTTGAAAATCCCACACCTCAGAGAAACTCTTCAACTCGACCAACACAGGTTGGTTAATTTTACATCAATGAGTACAGATCAAAGTCCTCTTAGCTGAGAATAGAAATCTTGAAGCTTGGGATATCAGCCCCAAACTGCATCAAATCCTGCCTCTCTGAGGAGCTTTGCAGTTGGACATGTTAAAAATATTGATTATTTCACCAATTACTTGTAAAAAGAGAAGAGAGGAGAGGAGAGGAGAGGAGAGGAGAGGAGGGGAAAGGCGAGAAGAGAAGTGGAAACAGAGGAGAGGAGAGGAGAGGAGAGGAGAGGAGAGGAGAGGAGAGGAGAGGAGAGGAGAGGAGAGGAGAGGAGAGGAGAGGAGAGGAGAGGAGAGGAGAGGAGAGGAGAGGAGAGGAGAGGAGAGGAGAGGAGAGGAGAGGAGGAGCACAACAAAACCACATTTGAAAATAGACAATGGCAAGAAATGCTTTAGATGTTATATAGTTGACCCAAACAATATAAAATTATTTGCTCAAACCAAGCTTTTTTCTTAACTCATGTCCCTTTAAAAGTCTGCTCTTTCTAGCTTATAATATGGATCCAGCAGCTATTTTTTCTTGTGCAGCGTGTATGAATTATGAACATTAATTCAACTGTAGTTGAAAGAAATACTTCTATTTCCTCCCATACCAAAAGTGAGGTGTAGCCTCAAGTTTTGGCTTAGATGAATTTATAATCCATTCTGAGTATTTCTTATGCATCTTGGCATTATGGTATGATAGTAACTAGTTCAAAACATGTCTTTTTTTCTTCATATTAAAATTCTGCAAATAGTGATAGTGAATCAGTATAGAATCCAAATGTTTTGTTTTATTATTAGCTTTAGTGAAAACATACAAAAAGGTATTTTAAAACTTTTCAAATTAAGTGCCTGATTTAATTATTTCCAAATGAGGAGTATTAAACCCCCAGATTATCAGAATGACAGCTTTCAGAGGAAAACAATATGAAACTCTCAGCATGTTTTGCAAGGAAAAGTTACATTCTGACATTCCTGGTGCAAATATCTGGTTTTGTTTCAATAATTTAACTCTGTTTAGACTTGAGCCATTGGGGCTACTCTTGAGATTCTGATCAAAATCTTGAACTGGAGGATGTTATTCCAAGCTAAGTATTTGTCAGTTTGCTGGGGTTGAATCCAAAATATTGAAATAGCCTTTCTGTTATTGTGTCCTTGGAGCCTTAAAAAGCTTGGATTTTTGGCCTTTCAAACTTTCTAATTTTTATATAAATTCCACTGAATTTGTAGCTGTTAATTTACTGTAAATCAGACATACATGTTCTGCAGAATATGTACAGTTTTGAGGCTTCAGAACTTGGTATGATATTTAAATGCCATCCACACTTTCCTTTTATGCTATCATTTCGCTCCCAAGACCTCCTTGGACACATATTCGCATATCTGAAACACGTACACTAAACTACCTTAAGCATGGCTCATTGTTGAATATGTCAAGGAGAATATTCTTACAACATCCATCAGACATCACATTGGCTATACCAAATTCTAATTGTGCAGATTCTAATCTATGTGCTTCCTGTGCACTGTCCAGAATCAAAACGCACATGGAAGTTTAATAATTTCTGAATAACATACATAAGGCAATGTTGTCTTGCATGTCAAACACTTAAAGAAAATAAAGATCTTATTTTCTTACAAACATCAATTAACTTATTCAAATTACATTTAGCTATAATCTAAAATAGTTTTATGGCTTCCATTAGTGTATAGTTTTAGATATTCATCTCCACAATAGTTCTAAGAAGCTCCAAGAAACTGTGGCCCAGATTTATTCTACATAATTTTATGCATTTAGTTGAGAGACTGCATTAAAAGTCTAGTAACCTTGGGCTCTGTCTTCAGGACAAAACACAGATAGGTGTCCCCAGAAAGTTATTTAGCTCAGAGATGGGGTGAATCACTCTCTGAAAGTGACTTTTTCCCCATCAGTTACTGGGGGGAATTAATTACAATATGAATTATCTCCCTCTGCAACAGACTGGATGACTCTGGACATAGATGACACATCTAAGAAATTTGTGGCACAGCTCAGTATGGAAACTACCCAAAAAACCCTCCATGCCTTGTTTAAGTTAACCTTCTGCTCTGGTTTCATCTCATCAAAATTGTTCTATTGACTCTGTGTTTAATTTTTAAGTTATGTTGGACTACCCAGTAACTGAGACTAAACTGTATTTAAAGCCCTGAAAAGTTTTTCTATATGGTACTGACTGCTTTGAGAGATCGCACAGCAATTTACAATTTATTTCCATAAATAAGTAAAAAACAAATGAACACCATTCAATACACTGTTATCACTCTGTTTTACAATAAATTCATAAATGCATCCATATTAAAGATCTAATAAGAAATGGTAGAGAGTGATATTGTATAGATGCCTACATGGATATATATACCAAAAAGGCGATAATAATCAACAGACTAAAAAATCATGAATGAAGATGTTTCTTGATGGAAATGTGTCTTGATCACAGAATCACAGGATTACAGAATGTCAGGGATTGGAAGGGACCTCGAAAGGTCATCTTGTTCAATCCCCCTGCCGAAACAGGAACCTAAATGAGATCACACAGGAA
>NW_010329055.1:0-323 GCF_000700745.2 Antrostomus carolinensis
CCCCGCCAACCCCGCACCCCCGCCCGCTGTCCATGGTGCTGGGCGGGCGGCCCGGCACCACGCTGCTTCACTGACCTTCAGACGGGTGCTTTGGGGTCCTGGGGGTTTACTTTGGTTTTTTTCTTTCCTTTTCATTTTACTCCAACATTTTTAATACCGACCGATCCTCAAAGCTCCCTTTCTTGAGTGTGCACCTTAACCAGTTCTATGCTAATTTTATGCCAAAGCTTGCAAGAACATCATGAACCAACTAGAGATGCTTCAAGCAGTAACTTCAAACACTTTGTAGTTGAAGGAGTGTTTTAGAGGATGTGGCTTTTTTT
>NW_010329055.1:371-942 GCF_000700745.2 Antrostomus carolinensis
AGTGGGGTTTTTAAAAAATTATTATTCCAAGTAACAGTAGGTACTATCTTCCACTATATCCCCAAATCCCTTATTTTTTGAACCTGCCAACGGGCCAGTGATCAGCAGATGCCTAAAAAGAGAGACCCATGCTGCTCTTACACCATACGCCCTGATATTCATTTTCACGGACAGGACATACTGCCTCTAGAGTCCTGCAGGAATAAAATATCCTGGAGGATTCCTAAGCAGACCTGACAGTTCAAGAGCTAAGTTCTAGAGACAGTGACATGTTCTCCATCTCTACAACTACTTGCCAAAGGTTTTAAAGTCCAGGGCTCTTCCAGTCAGTGGTACAACACTGAAAAAACATTCCTGAGTATATCCTCAGTTGTACTTTGATATGGAGTGGGATGGACCTTAACTGATTTTAACTGGATGTATCAGTAAGTCTTTTGAACATGCCTCTTAACTTCAATACTTGCAGGGGGATAAAATGACGGGAGGAAGGTTTGTTGGAAGCAGGGACCCAGTCATGGAGTTGCTCAACGCTTCCATTACCTATGATCAGAGACTGTCTGAAGTTGATATC
>NW_010329056.1:0-4108 GCF_000700745.2 Antrostomus carolinensis
AATTTTAAAAAAAGTTAGTGTTTTTTGATAGAAGATTTACAATAGTAAACAGGTGCTTAAGCAACAAAGATTATTAGACAGTACCAGCATGCCTTTAGAGGAGCATAATGACTACAAACACTACACATCTGATAAATTGCAGAACACTTCAGATATTTATTTTTCCTTGGCATTTTGAATATAATGTCTGATTCCAAACTGCAGGAGCAGCCTGTCATAGAATCACAGAATGGTTTGGGTTGGAAGGGACCTTAAAGACCATCCAGTTCCAACCCCCAGGAATCCTGTCTCAGGATTTGGATTTACTCTGCTATTCCAAACACTCCCCAAACACAAACAATGACCATTTCTCTTCCCCTTCCTTCAGCTGGGATTTTCTAAAAGGTATTTCAGCACAAAGCCCAGACTCAGCTCTGGGGGGGTGACAGGTCCATCAAGGGGATGCTGACAAAGCAGCTCTTTTTATTTCTCAGTGCCTGAGCACACCCAGGGCATTTCCAACCCAGGTCCATCACCTCGGTGTTCATTCTGGAGCGCTGAGTCGATGTGCCCAGTTGAACGATAAAACACATATACAGGGAGGTGGATGGACCAGGAAAAAACTCCTGTTAGGTGAATTTATGTTTTCTGTGTTAATCCTGTGTCTTCTGAGCTGCTTGCCCAAGTAAATGGGCAAATGTCTGAGCATCCCCTCACAGTGTAACAGAGGGGGAATAAACTCGATGCTCCTGCCAGACCTGTGCAATGTAAGGACCCCCTGGCTTCCGCTGCCCTCTTCAACAGCCATGGCAAATTGAGTTAATTTGGATTTTCCACCCCTCTGCTTTGTCCTCATCGAACATTTTGACTCAGTTTCTGCTGTATTTATTTTTACTCCACGTCCTTTCTGCTCTGCTGTCTTTTCAATCTTCCCTCTTGTTCTTGCTTTCCCATTTTCCCTCTGGTTACCCCGCCACGCTCAGTCATGTCTTTCTTCCTTTCTGACTCAACATTTTTTCCTCCTGTTCATTTTTCAATAGGCATAGACCACATATTGTTATTTTCTGCCCTTCCCACAATTTAATAACACATTTGATCAAGGACAGGCTGCTGCTTCAATTTCTGTTTCTTCTCACCTTTTCCCTAAACCACCACACTGCACCACTCCACCTTTAAATTCTCGCTGACACAACATCCTGTCTAACAACAATCATTCATCAAAATAGGGCTGGAAAACCAAAATCTCTTTGCTTTTGTTTTGTTTTTAAAAAGAATACAGTTTTTAAATGATGTCTTACAGCCTAAACCGGGTTGAGAGGAAGGAGCAATGTGCGCTGATGACTAACTCTTACCTCCCAAAGTTAGCGGGAAGAAACTCCAAAAAGGCATCGTTTAGATAGAGCTGGGTCAGGTTTAGAAGTTGTGTGAAGCCATCTGGCAGCCTAAAAAAAAACCAGTTTCAAGCTTAATGCTCACACCAAAGTTGCTATGGAAATAATGGCAATACATGTTTAGGAAGATTACCTTCTCTCTCACCTTCTTTTTCTACTCAAATTCTCAGGAATAATTTACCATTTTTGCCTGTTCTCATCTTTTCCACTTTGCTATAATGACATGAAATTCAAACACCTGGCAGGTTCAACTTACATCAGCCTCTTCTCTCTTTCTAGCTGTGGGTTTTAAGCCAAAGGCGTTTTCTTTCTTTCTTTCTATTTATCTATTTTTATTTTTTTTTTTTAACTGAAATAGTAAAATTCCATCCTTTCACCTCCTTCACTCCATTACAACACAGTTTTTTTTTGTGACTATTTTTGCAAGTTCTTGGAAGGAATAAGGGTTAACAAAGCCCCAGCCAAGAGATTAGGGTGTGTGATGATGCAGCATGGCTTAATTCCCAAATACATAAGGCACCAGCTCACTGTGTTTAAAAGGCTGCATCATAGGGACTGCTGTGCCAAGACTTCCTTTACCATGTGGAAGGACACTACGTTTGTCACCTAGTACACAGATCTTTTCATAGATCCATCAACCCTGGATTTCAAACAATTCAAAAGGAATTTAGATTAATCCTGCAAATGATCTTGATACAACGCCTTCGAATTTTAATTCACTTTGTGTAAATTTTCTGTGCTTGCAGTATATAAACAGAAGCTGCTGATACTCACTTAGAGACCGGATTGACACTGGCTTCAATAATTGTTAAACACTTACAACATTTAATATTTTCTGGAAAATCTTGAATTCCTAAAAAAAAATAAAAATAAATAGATATTGAAAAAATTATTATACACTCATAAAAAAACTTGTTCGACTCATAAATGAGTTCATTTGGCATTTTCAGGTCAGACTTAAGCTATAACTGGGAGAATATATATATATATTTTAGTATTATAGTCTAAAAGATGATACTTAAGCACTAAATAAATACACCAGAACAGATAATATGCCTTGTCCTAAAACTATTATGCTAATACATGATTTATATCATCTTCTAGAGTTGAATAGTGACATCATTTGTACCGATATTTGTGCCTTTCATTTCTTCTGAACTCGTTATCTTTTTCCTCTTTGCCTCCCAGGAGAACACACAGATAATCCTGAGAATCTCTAAGGAGATACTAATACATTTTTCAAAATTTTCAGCAGTGCCTAAGCCTTGTTTCCAAAACCAAGACACTTCAGTTCAGACATGCCAAGGTTTTTAGGCACATAAATATGTAAATGCATAATTTGGACATGCACATCAGCAAATTAGTCACTCGCTATATAAATCCTGTTGACTTGCAGCTTTATACACTTAAATACATTACTCAAGAGCCCAGTAAGTACTAAAATCACTTTGGAAAGTGGAATGGTTGATAAATGCACCAAAAAGTGGTCTGCCACTCCTGTTTCTAATGTTTATTGGTCACAAGTTAACATATTTCTTTTTAATTTATTTTTTCTTTTCCTTTTCCTTTTCATTTTCCTTTTTCCTTTTCCTTTTTCCTTTTCCCTTTTCCTTTTTCATTTTCTTTTCCTTTTTCCTTTTCCTTTTCCGTTTCCGTTTCCTTTTCCTTTTTCCTCTTTCCTTTTTTCTTTTCCTTTTCATTTTCATTTTCCTTTTTCCTCTTTCCTTTTTTCTTTTCCTTTTTCCTTTTCCGCTTCCTTTTCCGTTTCCTTTTCCTTTTCCTTTTTCCTCTTTCCTTTTTTCTTTTCCTTTTCCTTTTCATTTTCCTTTTTCCTCTTTCCTTTTTTCTTTTCCTTTTTCCTTTTCCGCTTCCTTTTCCGTTTCCTTTTCCTTTTTCCTCTTTCCTTTTTTCTTTTCCTTTTTCCCTTTTCCTTTTTCCTTTTCCTTTTTCCCTTTTCCTTTTTCCCTTTTCCTTTTCCTTTTCCTTTTCCTTTTCCTTTTCCCTTTCCTTTCCCTTTCCCTTTCCCTTTTCCTTTTCCTTTTCCTTTTCCTTTTCCTTTTCTTTTCCCTTTCCCTTTCCCTTTCCCTTTTCCTTTTCCTTTTCCTTTTCCTTTTCCTTTTCCTTTTCCTTTTCTTTTCCCTTTCCCTTTCCCTTTCCCTTTCCCTTTCCCTTTCCCTTTCCCTTTCCCTTTCCCTTTTTCCCCCAGAAAAGTAAATGAAGTAGATACCAACCCTTATTTCTCAAAAGTGCCAGTCAGGAAAATAGTACATAATCCAGAAAGACAGCAAGTTTTCCAGAGCACAAGTTTGTTCTTCATTAGGCATTAAACCATCATTATCGTTCATCTTCATTACAATTCTTTAAAAGATTTAAAACTTTTGATGTCTTTCTTACCATTTTTACTGATATCAAGTTCTTTGAGGTTAACTAAGCTAGCGATGGTGGTTGGCAGACTCGAGAGGTCGTTGTCTGGTATGCTCAGCTTGCGCAAAGCTTGACAGTTGAACAGTTGCTGTAACACAAAAAGAGACTTTACAGTGTTTTAGGAAAAAGATACATTTGGGATCATTATTTATACACAAATACCACAAAACGACATTTGCTAGGTAAGAATTCAATAATTCAAACATATTTTGAAAAACCATTATTTGAGAAGATATTCTTCCAGGCTGTTCGGGATCATAAAGGCGGCTTCTACACAGTGGACAAGAATAATCAGAACTTTAATAATCAGATTG
>NW_010329056.1:4121-10322 GCF_000700745.2 Antrostomus carolinensis
AGGAATGTTCAAATTCCCTCCAAAACTCCACAAATTCTCTCCAAAACTCCACATCATTGCAATCGACATTTTGTAGGTACATGATATTTCGTATGTGTCATATCAATTGACTGTTTTAGTGGCCTGTGGTAAATTAAAACATTTGATTTTATAATTTCATTTCTTGAAATGAATTTACATTTCATTTTTACACTTAAATACATTTTAAAACAAGCTGACTGCACGCAGAAGAAATTTGCTATCTTCGAGAAACAAAATGCTTTGACATTATCAAAACGGTATGTTCCTAAGTCCCCTCCAAAATTCAGGATTATTAATTCAAATTTTATAAAATGTCAGGATTCCCACTGCAAAAAACAATCCTCCTTTCAACCTGACATAATCCACAAATCATGTTGAAATCACCTATTTAACATGGCCGCTCTCCTCAAGAAATATCACCACCTCACGCAACACCTTATGGATGGAAAAATCAATCAGATGACCCTAGGAAAAGGAAGCAGTCACAAAAAGCCATCGCACAGTCAGGTTCATCACAAGGTTAGAGGTGCTGCGTATGAAGAACAAGCAGCTGTGTTTTTTAGATAGAGCTGCTTACAGCTTCTTCAAGCCCAGCGTGCCAGCAGCTATGAGGAAAATGCAACATTGCCCTGGTGTGAGCTGGGCCAGAGCTGGTTCTGTTCAGCAGCTGGAACAGCACTGGGGTTGGGTTCAGCTGGGATTTGGTAGGAGAAGAACGTTGATCACACACCGATGTTTGCAGTTGTCACTGGAAGTCGAAGGACTTTGTGTTTGTCCGTCTGCAAGCGCAAGATCTCAGGGGGGAGGAATATTGAACTGGATCAGCTCCATGGGCATTGGGCTCTGCCAAGGGGCTGTTCCATCTCCTGTCCCCCATGGGCAGGAGATCCATGAGGGGCTCTTCCTCTCTTGCTCTCTCTGGCTTTGGCTCGGGCTCTGGCTCTCCCGGGATTGCGGTTTCGGGTCGGGATTGTGGCTCCTGCGGGATCGTGATCTGGGAACGGGCCGGGCTTGGTGGGTGGGTGGTGAGCAATGGCACACTAATTTTGTCCATTTCAAATTAGTCCAGATGTCACTGGATATTTATAAGGGAAAGCTGCTGGGGAGAGTTTTCATCTCCTCCATCTTTTCCTGGGCACTGATTGCCAGTGACTCCACTTTCATCCAAATCGGTATTTTTTTTTATTAGTCATCAATTCATTTGACTCACACAGACAGGGACTCACCTGCAGCAGCAGCTCACGATAATGAAGTCAAAGACAAATAAAATAAAAGACTTGGCTAGATTTAGGGGAAAATAGAGAATAAGAATAATGCAACAATCCTATGAATCCTTAAAGAAAAGGAAAATATTAGAAATTAGGAACTAGAAATCCTTTTTTAATGAAGATAGCAGGGAAAAAGCACAATTATGGTGCATAAAATGTAAGGTAAAAATAAAAAAAAACAGGCAGAATGAGTTTAATACATCAGTTTAATGCAAAATAATTTTAGGTTATCAGGTATCTAGGTAGATAAGGACTTTATATAATAGAGTTTCTACCTATGCCTTTTTCCTTACATTTTTAAACATGATAAAGCATTCTGATAAGAGAAAATTTCACAAGAATATTGTAAATTCAGAGGCACACAACATTTGGTAAATAACAGAAAATTGACACATTTTCTCTGGAAGAAGCGATTTGGATTCGTATTTACAGAGAGAAGAAAGTTCTGCCTATGGTAGATCATAACGTGGAATAAAAAAATGTGAATTTTAAGTAATACGGTGTCATTTTAAGAAAAAAAAAAAAAAGACATTTTCTCTCCTAGAATATGAATTCAAGAGTGAAAAAAGGTTCCAAGACATGCAGCAAAAAATATCTGAAGCAGAAAATTTGATAAAGAAATTATTGGGGCTGTTTAATTTAGGATAATGCTTAATAAAGGTTTAAGACAAAAAATTATGAATGGTATAAAGAAAGCAATCTAACACTCTCGATCTTCTCTTCCAAAGGTCGGGACTGTGTTAAACGATGCATTTACCCAAAGCTAAGACTGATTAAAAGAATTTCCTCAATACATTATACTGGCTTCAAAGTATTATTTATAACCAAGAAAAATGAGGAAAAGAGACATGCAAAAAAAGAGAGTTCTATACATTTAAATCTCTCCAAGGTCTCTATTTATCTGCTGGCTTGTTTCACAGGTAACAAACACAAAATAGCTGATAGCACCCCCCAGAGCCAAGGTTTCATTTCACATTTCAGTTGTGACCGACAGTATCAATGATCATAGAATATCACAGAATCATTTAGGTTGGAAAAGACCTTTAGGATCATTGAGTCCAACCATAAACCCAACACTGCCAATCCCACCTCTAACCCATGTCCCTGAGCACCACATCTACACACTTGTTAATTACCTCCAGGGATGGTGACTCCACCAGGGCATCCTGTTCCAATGCTTGACCACCCTCTCAGTGAAGAAATTTTATCACCACCCCAATTTCATCATTTTGGACCCTTCAGCTCTGGCCCTCAGGTTTTCCATACAGAATTCTGGTTTATTGCTCCTGTTCTATGCCCTGATATATTTGTTTTCTATTATATGCTACAATTTAGTTGGAATATCGCGGTGATGCAGACTTTCAAGAGACCCCAACCCAAATACTCCCAAAATCTCTTGCTAAATTAGACAATTTATATATTCTTAAATATATTAATATATACAAGGTTAGCCACATGTTATTATTAAAAGATAAATAGTCCTGAAGTATTCATTAGCAGGAAAACAGCCTCCACCATAACACCTTTCATATTTATGGTGACAGAAAAAATATCTGGCTGTCCACTGTCCTTTCTCAGAGCAGGAGAGATAAGGCAGCTCTCCACATCACACTTTTTTTGGTGACACTTAAAAAGATTGTAGCCACCCTGCCTTCCCAGCTGTAAAGAACCTCCTGATGGAGTGAGCAACCTTCAGCAATGAACCATCATCTCCGCAGAAAGGAACAGTATGTAATGGAAAAAATGTGTTTTCTACATTTGTAAATGAATTTATATAACGTCTCTATGCAGTGTAAGTAAGAACTATGTTGAGAGATGATGAAGAATGGGTTACAGTAGAACACTGCTTAATTAAAGACGTGTAAGCATCTTTTATTATTGTTGAGAAAAATTCAATTAAGGAATGGATTACATTACTTCATGCTTCATTATGTAGCTAGCACCTACTATTAATTGGTTTTTCCACTACCTTGCCCTCTTTTGTTTCCAGAACACTTAAGTTACAGTAACTTTTAATTCCTTGTATTAAATATTAATCAACAGAAGAACAGATTAAAAGACCTATAAAAGTTTTAGACAGGAAGGATAACTTCAGTAATCTCATTGCAGGACCTCATTTGCAGTTGCAAAAATATTAGTCAGCTGGCACTGGTACTTCTCCTACATTGATAAACATCTTATCCAGGCTAAGAGCTTGCTTTTCAAAGATCACCTACACCATGTATCAGCATGCTCCTGGTCAAGGAATCAAATGCCAAATTAATTACTCGTTGTGCAAGAAGTTGCCCAGAGAAGCTGTGGCTGCTCCTCCCTGGAAGTGTTGAAGGCCAGGCTGGATGAGGCTTTGAGCAACCTGGTCTAGTGGAAGGTGTCCCTGCTGCTGGCAGGGGGGTTGGGACTGGATGAGCTTTAAGGTCCCTCCCAACCCAAACCATTCTATGATTTTAAGTCTTTCTTTTGAACAACTGTTAATTTCCCAACTTCAGACTTCCCTGGCTGCCTCCTTGTGCTATGAAGCAAGTAGAAGGAGGTGGCCATACTCCTCCCCACACAGTATCATTGACAAGAACAGCTCAACTGTTTGGGTTCTTCAGACAGGGCAGAAAGAAAACATGTAAAAATGTAACTAAATCTCTCCAGTTAACATCCATGACTTCCCCCAGCAAGCAGGTCCCCTGCTCAAGAGCTATTTCAGAGTTGAAGCACACGGTGAACACACATTTAAGAACATCGATTACCTTAGGTAGCTCTTCAATTTGATTGGCATCTAGGTAAAGCTCCTCTAACGTCCGTTCAAAGTTAAAAACCTCCTTTGGCACCTGTTGTAGGCCACAGTGAGAGTAATCCAACACCGAGACGATTTCTTCTTCGCCACGAAAACACCGGCAGGGCACCAAGCGGCCGATAATTTTCCTTTTGGTTGTCATCTCCAAACAGCATACTGAAGGAAAAGGGGAAAAAAACCAGTTTTCTGAAACTATCAAGATGTTGGGGATTATTTCTTTAGAATTATTACCACAATCGCAGTCCATTAAATAAATTTTTTTCCTGAGGGATATCTGTAGTCTGCATTCTGAATTTCTTATTTTACTTTTCTAGAAAGCATAAAAAAGTGAGATTTGTATCTCAAATACATCATCTGTTCCCCGACACTGGGACCCGCCAAGACCATCCACAACCATTGCTTTCCTCAATGATGAGAATCAGGTGTGTAAATCCTACACGTGTGAACAGGTTCACCCAACAAAGTACAAAATGACCAGGTTTTGGTCCCTTGCTCCGTTCGAACTGTGAGTCATGGAAGTGATCTGGAGTCACTCGGTTCCGATCTGCCCTGACAAACACCCAGCTGGATTATACCCAAATATATTGAAATATATATTGAAATATATATTGGGAAGGGACCTGTTCCTCAGCTTGCCCCAGTTACTGCTGGAGTATATTTGCCGTCTTTTCAAGCAATTGAATAAAGGGAAGGATAAGTCAACTGAAGTGCTTGCAAAACTAGAAACAAAACTAAGGCAAACCCAGTTTGTTTACCTGTTCTATGACTTTAATCTGTTAGCAGAAATACCATTAAATTCTCAGCAGCAAAATAAACTTCTGGGAAATGCCACCACAGTCTGTTCCTTTAACTTCTTCTAATCTAGATGCCAAGTTCTGCAGATCTTCCTTGCGGACGCCACTCGCACGAGCACCGCTAACTCATGTAACAGTTGACACAAGCGTATCTTACTATTCTTCATCCTTTAACTCCCTACTCTTGAGCTGAGGGAACACTCAACAAGCAGATTTCATACATGTCAAGCAGTCTCTAAATCTGGAACAGATATTGACACTATTTTTAGAAGTTATTTTAACATGTTCACAGATAAATCGGGCTGTTCTGAAACATACTACCACAAAGTCAAGAAGGGCTAAATCTTCAGCTCCCATTTTCTAAACCACTTAGAAGGTTTTGAGTCACATTTATGAAAAAAAAAAAAACCAAAACCGCACAAAATTATTCCAAGTAAAGCAAAATAAAGCTCATCAGGACCCTCTTTCACAGGATGTCAGTGAAAAAGCAACTGTATGTTCATGCAAAATATCAGTGGGGATAATTCATATTGCTTAAGCCATTATTTATCTGAAAATTAAGATGAAAGAAAAATTTAATTAGTCAGATGATGCTAAATTCATGGATCTCTGTGACTTTTTTAGTGTGTAATCATAGAATCATAGACTGGTTTGGGTTGGAAGGGACCTTAAAGCTCATCCAGTCCCAACCCCCCTGCCAGCAGCAGGGACACCTTCCACTAGACCAGGTTGCTCAAAGCCTCATTCAACCTGGCCTTCAACACTTCCAGGGAGGGGGCATCTACAACTTCCTTGGGCAACCTGTTCCAGTGTCTGACCACACTGATATTTTGGAGGTAAATAAAACACTCAACTCTTTTATTTTCTTATTTCAGGTTTATTAGCCCCCAACCTGCCTCTAGCAACCCCAATGAGGTGAACACATGAACACTGCCAGAAAAAATACTGTGTTTTCATGTTCTCAAGAAGGCTGAGATGTTGAAACAAACAGTGAAACCAGAGTGCAGCTGGTTATTCATTTGGCAGTGCCAATGACAAGCTTTCTGGCACTGGATTTTGGCTTAAGGGTAAAGCTTAAAACAGAGAAATTTTGTAATTCAGCTTGACCAGGTGCCAAGTTTGTGCGTATAACATAAAAGTTGTATCTTGTTTACAGTCAGCTGATGCAATGAAAGCAGCTGCATAATACAGTGTATATGAACTTCCAAAAATGTAGAAATGGAACACATAGGTATGAAATAATAGGTTATTATTATTAACATATATATAATTAAGTTATTATTATTATATCATCATTATAATTATTATTATTATTTCAGTTCAACAGTCCAGT
>NW_010329057.1:0-13671 GCF_000700745.2 Antrostomus carolinensis
CAACCCAAACCATTTTATGATTCTATGATAGGGGGTGTTTCTACATTTGTAAATGTAACAGCTAATTATAAATGTTTTCCTGTATTTTGAGGGTAATTTGGTTAGCAGAGATAGAACATGGATGGTAAACCATAGTCTGTGTAATTGAAGTTTATTTCTAAATCTTGTAATTTTTTTAGAACTGTTTTTAGTGTGTGCTAGGCTGTCAAACATGGAATTAGGTGACTGAAGAAATGCTTTTTCTGAATGTCTGAATTAAGTGTTAATAGATGATGGCTTCTGAAACGTAAAATACCAGAGTCATTAGCCAATTATTCTTAACTAATGAAATTTTAAAAATACAGATGATTAGAAAATATTATAGAATTTTACTCTATTTTTAATTTTATGACCTAAAGAAGCTCAAAGAGCTTTTGTGTTTTAAGGAACCTTCTAGCAATCTTCTGATTTGGGGGTTTTTTTCCAATTTTTTTTTAATTTTCAGCTAATCTGAGGATTTTAAAAAAAATGTTAAATTATAACAGTATTCTGAGAATATTCTGTAATAGAAAATCAACAAATGCATTAAAAACTTTTGAGTTATTTAATTATGGTTTTACATACATGCATACATATATAACATGCATACCAATGTATATATTTATGCATGTATATGTTTTTTACCCCAGTTGCCTGGGTTGGAGAATTTCCTTAAAGAGTCCAGATCTTGTATGTCTGCTTTAGGAGCCTTCTGGCCTTGAGTTACCTGCTTACGCTGCAGGATTTTTGTGGGTTTCATGAGGATTTATTTTTAAGTACAGTTTTTTCAAAGGGAGTTGGATTACTCAAAGATTGGATGATTCATGTGAAAATATGGTAACCACCTCCCCAAGAATTTTTAATCTGTGGTGCAATAGATAATATAATTAGGTTTTTCTGCATTAGTAGTACATTTAGCTTTTTCTACAAGCCTACAAGTAATGTCAAAAGTTAATAGGCACACACACAAACACACATGTATTTTGTGTATAAATGTGTAACTGGCTGAATCGTTGAGTTTTGTTACCCCTATGTTAGTAGACTTGTGAATTACCAAAAAACCTTATGTTGTGTTTAGAGAAAATGGTAAAAATAAATCTAAATTAAGTAGGAAAACACTATGAATTTTACTTGAGTTGCAAGGCTGCTATCTTGATGAATAGATCGTTATGGTATGGATGAAATGTACAAAATGTAATCCATCTTATGTAGTTAATGGTTTTTTTCTAACTGCTTCAGTTTTCAGTCGCATTGTATTGAGGGGGTTTTTCTGACAGTTTAATGCATTTGTACAGAACTTACCATTTGCCAATTTTGTTTGTAATTTAACTCTTTAGATCATACCTCACTCCAGTACGGGATGAAGAGTCAGAGTCCCAAAGAAAAGCTAGATCCAGGCAAGCAAGACAGTCTAGAAGATCTACGCAGGTATACTTTTATTACAGCTTCTACAATTATGGAAGAGCACCCATGTAGCTCCCCGAGTATAGTGAACTTCTAATTTCCCAGTAAAGCTCCAAATAAACCAATGGGTCTTCCTGGTATAAAACAACTTCTACCAGATTAAATAAAGTCTCTTTTTTTCCCCTGTATTGCCTGAAAGCTTTAGGATCCTTCACTGTGTACTGGAAGTTGTTTTTTCTAATTACTAAAGAGTGATAATACAAATTTGAAAGCACAGATGCTTCCACTGAAAGGAAGTTTTTGATTGCATTATGGTAAAATGGCTTACTCAAGTAACTGTATCCAGTGTTATGTAGTTGTTTAAGACTTTGAATTCTTCAAGAACTAACAGCTATATGCTTCTGGCTGAAGATGTAATACTTGAGAAATAGGCATAGTGTACTGTATTTACTTCCATTTCTAAGTCTTTTTTCTGTGCCTGGATTGTTGAAGATAATGTGTTGAGCTGACCAGCATATGGATAGCCAATAAGATCTATAGCATAGAAAAAAATACATTCAACCTAGGTTCTGTGGACGCAGAAAAGTACTAAGGAAGGATTTTTTTGTTGCTTGCAAATAATCTAGAATCTGACTGCATGTCTCCTTTCAGCACTGCTCTCTCTTAGTTTACATACTGATATATTGGGTGGTTCTTCCCAATTTCTGTCAGAACTACCTCATACTGAATTGCAGCCAGTGCAGTCCTAACACAGGGAAGGATGTGACAGTAGCGAAATGGATTATCTCCAAACGTTACTTGAATGCTTTTTGGGCAGTGAAGCAATTACCAACTACTATCCTCTGGAGTGTGTCTACCCATCTCTTCTTGTGTCTGCTGACAAACTGAGAAAAATCAGCAAATAGTCCCTGGATAAAATAGCACAAAGAAGTACTCTAGCCATCCACCTTATCTGCTTTAAAAGACCAAGTCTCTATCTACATTGTGGTTTCAAATTTTTGCAGTTTTAAACCCCTCAGATATTTCTGATTACCTTTCCTGTTGAGAGATCCACACTGCTTGATACAACTTTGTTGTACTGGAGTTCTTTTCACCTCTTGATACTAATTCAGAGCCCTGAGGGATGGTCAAACCTGTCACAGGCCAACTATTGTTGAATCTTTACTACCAGGAATTACTGTATTAAAACATAATCAATGCAAAAAGCAATTATCAAGTACAGAGTTGGCTTTGAAGAATCTTACTTTGAACAGTATCTCAGTAAGATGCATCAGCTGAAAAGTACAGTAGAGAAAAGCTGTCTTCAAAAACTGTTTTGCTTTCTGAGCTTATTTCAAAACTAGTTTTTTAGCCTCAGAATAACAAGGAAATAAGAAATAAGTTGCAACTTTCTCTGGTGCTAGCAATGCAATTTTTTATGTGTTGTTGACTTAAAAATCCAGTTGCAGTTGAGTGAATTTGTAGAGTATCAACATTATTGAAAATTTGGTAATTATTGTATTTTTAGGGTTTTTTCAAATATGTTTAGCATACTTATGATGATATTGGAAGGATCCAGTGGGTTCTTAAATGATTTCTATATGATTTTCTGTGTGATCTGTATGTACTAGTTCAGCTAAAAATCATATTGCTAGAGAATCTGTGGTAGATTACCTTACAGCAAACAGTTGTCACTAATCAAAGAGGATTGTTTGTTTCCAGGATGTGAGAGAAAAGCTTATAGGTAGAAGATAAAGGTGAAATTTATTTCTTAATAAGTAGAGTTAATTTTCTTAAGCTGAATTTTGTCTTTAAATTATGTATTTATATAATGTGATTACATTAATACAAGTGATATATTGAAACACTGTTTGCTGACTGCTGTTTTCACAGGGTGTAACACTGACAGATCTTCAAGAAGCTGAAAAAACTATAGGAAGAAGTCGTCCCACACGAACCAGAGAACAGGAAAATGAAGAGAAAGAAAAAGAAGAGAAAGAAAAGCAAGACAAAGAAAAACAAGAAGAAAAGAAAGAATCTGAAACTAAAGATGATGATTATAGACAAAGATATTCCCGAACTGTTGAAGAGGTATTTTCATGATGGGTCTCTTTAGGTAGAGAAATTATATGAATCTTAACTCCAAATATAATATTTTAATTTTTGTGCTACTATAAGAATTATGTATATATTTAAATGTTTTCATATCCTGTGGCTTATATTTGTTTAATCTTGGTAAATTAATTCTAACATTTTTCTGCTGAATAGCCATATCATCGCTATAGACCAACTTCAACTTCAGCTTCTACGTCATCCACCTCTTCGCTCTCCACCTCCACTAGTTCTCTTTCAACTTCAAGTCAGCTAAACAGACCAAACAGCCTTATAGGTATAACTTCTGCCTATTCTCGGAGTGGAACAAAGGAAGGTGAGAGAGGTAGGAGTACTGTTTGTGAAGGGGGTTTTTTTGTTTGTTTTAGTTCTAAAGGTAGTTCAAAATGGGGTGCAATATGTAAAACCACTGGGGATGTATCTTACTCTTATCTTCTGTAATTCCAAAACTTACGTATAGAGAGGAAAAAAGATTTTCTGTACTTGGTGGTGTTTCGCAGCTGTTTAATATGTGAATCTGTGTTTTCCATTGGTGGGTCATAGGAATGTCAAATATATTGCCATCAGTATCCACATAATGCTTTCATTTCTGCTTTAACACAGGAACTATAATAAAATACCACATTTCAGAGTTTAAATACTTGCAGGTATTGAGGAGGAATTTTACTTCATTAAATAACTGCTAAAAATAACTGGGGTTTTGTTTCAGTCCTTCCACAGTGAAGGATTGGAGCAATGCTTTAATGCTTTAAGGACCTCTCAGGGTTTCATGAGCAGCTGAAAAAAAGGGAAGGGGATATTTACAGTGGTAGTTCAGAATATTTAGTGGAAACATACTTCTAGATACTTAATTGATTTGTGTAATCTTAAGCTGAGGACCAGATGTGTGATTCCAGAAGTCAGAAAAAAGCTTTTCTCTGATGTCACAGAGTTTTTGCCCTTATTTCAAATGTGAATCACCCGCTGTAATTCTCAGAGATGTTGTGCCTGGTTAGTTGCCTATCAAAGGAGGAGACTGTTGACATACAGTGTGATGTCCTGTTCTCTCTGAGGCATGCCATGGTTGACTTGGAAGAAATACTTTAATTCAGGTTATTGATCAGTAACTTAAACAGGATTACTGATTGAAATTGATAATTTCATTATACAGATCCATTTGATCCATTGATCAAATCTCCATGAACTATAGCAGTATTGCCATGTTACCTAGACTGGTATTTTCAAAAGAAGTTAATTGGGCTAAGGTTTAGGGTTATGCTTTTTGGGTTTTTCTCCCCCTTGTCCTTACATGAACTGAAATTTGGATTTAGATTCTTCAGATGCTTGCTCTAGGAAACTCTTTCGAGACTGTTCTGTGGAAAAGATTTTCATGGGTAATATTAATACAGCGAGGAGGGGGATGGGGTGGAGGTGTTCAAATTATGACTTTAGGAGGAGAAATCCATTACCATCTGAAAGTCCAGTGGCAGAATCGTCATTTATTTAATTAGGAAAGATACATGTTCACCATGAATATTTGTATTTGCCTCTTTTCTGTTTAATTCTGGTTTCACACTAAAATGCTTATTTCCTTTTGAAGACTAATGATGGTAAAGTTAAGTTACAAGTGATGCTTCTATATGAACTCAAATCTGTGATTTCTTTCTTTAATAAAAGAGCAGCAGACTGAATAAACTGCATGATAAAATGTAAATAACTTTGGTTTAGGCAGATTTGTTTAATTTTAATTCTTTTATAAATTACTCGTAAACATATAGGGGAATAAACACAATCCTGAGATAGTATGTTGGTCTTGAATGGCAACTGCATTTCTTTTAAAGAAAAAGGAAATCTTTAATATAATATTATTGTAATCTAGGAGGTCCCATTTTATTCTTCCTTAGAGCAAAAATGGAGAGGACTGTGATGAAAAAGGGGACTCTAAGGAGACTTAACAGACTTTTAAAAGTTTGGGGGTTTTTAAAATATCAAATTCTTGATGTAAGCAAAAAAACCTTGTTTGGTGAAGAATTATCTTCTCTTATTTTGTACTTTCATATGTCTACTGACACAGATGTTTGAATTATTACATGACAGTTTTGAAAATGGAATTTTAAGTCAAATTTGTAGTGTATTACTGTTACATTGAGACATTTTGTTTAGGTGGCTGAGATGGAATTAGTATTTTGCAGTTGCTGTTCAAGAATTGGAACAATACAGTAATTTCGAGCTATATTCTGAGGAATGTGTATTACAGCAAATCCTGTATGTGGTAAGAAGCTCTTTAGTGAATTTATTTTAGGTAAAAAAATAATTGCAAGCATTTTAAAGATTGAGAATTATTTCAGAAAATTTTCATAAAATTAGATTGTGTTACACTTAAATGAATAAGAAAGTTGTTATTAACAGAAGCGGGCAGAAGAGAGGAGGAAAAGGAAGAAGATAAGTCACAGCCGAAGTCTATAAGAGAAAGGCGGCGGCCAAGAGAAAAACGACGATCTACAGGAGTTTCTTTTTGGACTCAAGATGTAAGTAAACGACTGCTACTGATGTTTTATAGCTTGTAGCACTATGGAATGTGTATAGTATATTTTTTAAAATAGAGAATAGTTGAGAGTAATACAGTGTATAACTAATTGTTCTGGAAAAACTGATGATTGTTCAAGTTATGTATTCTCTCTGTTTCTCTATTTTGAAGCTTTCAGGAGCAAAATCAAAATTAAGTCTTAAGTTATGTTGATAATGCTGAAAAGAATTCTGGAATACTGTAATAACCGTACTTAATAGGAATTAATCATAATCTTAAGGAGAAAATAATCACTGAACAATTCTTTTCTGTTGCATATATACCAAAGCTGTAAGAATGAGTCTCTCATTATCTGGCACATTGGAAGTAGCTATGTACTTAAAACTGAAAGTTATTAAGTTATCATATTAAAAGTGTAGAATGCCTTAAAATCTCAGTAAGCTTTCAACAGTTTAATTATTTTTCCTCTCCCACCTCTTTCACCAGAGTGATGAAAATGAACAGGAACACCAGTCCGATTCAGAAGATGGAACAAATAAGAAAGAAACGCAGGTAATTTTAAAAAGATAATTAATTTATTAACTTTCTAACAGATACATTTTGTTTCTAAAATTTCTGTTGCAGTTGGATTCAATTAAAAGGGTACATACGGTAGAGTTCTTATGAGTGCTTTTTGATTCATAATTTATGGCTGTGGTCCAGTGCCATTTCCTTTGCAGGCTTTAATAACAATTTTTAACATATTAACAATGGCTAAAACTGATGTTTTTCTCTTCTATTCTGATTATGTAGAATTTGCATCTAGAAAATGTGAAATTTCACCAGAAAAGGTGGAAATTCTGACACATAGGTCAGGGACATGTTGCAGCAAGTTATTGGAGGGAGCTTTAAGTTTCTACCTATCTTTCAACCTTCTTTTTCTGTCTTTGTTCCATCTGCTCTGTTTCCAGATAGATGGTGTCCAGTGACTTATGCACACTAATTAAAACCTTTTAAAAATAAATCCAATGCTATAATAATGTAATAAACAAATAATATGGTAAGTTAATATAATGAAGCATAGAAAGTTGAAGAGCAAAATGTACCTAATTTCTTAATTGAAGAAAATGGATTTCCGAACATCCTAATTCAGTATTATTAGTCTTGTTAAAAAGTCAGTGGAAAACAGTATAATAGACTTGATTTGGTGGAAAAAGTCCTTATAGACCGAATGGTGCATGACAGTGGGATGAAGAGGGGTTAAAAAGGAAGTAGTGACTTAAACTGTACTATAAATTGGTAGAGCAGAATGTGTTTCCCTTGACCTAAACCCTGGAGTAACACACTACAGAATCAGGTTCATTACTGAGGAGTAAAACTGAAATTATATTTCTCTCCTTTTTGTAAGCTTCCATTACACATTCCTTAAATACGTTAGTTCATTCTGTTCCATTTTGATTTGCTTTATTTTTTATGTCCATGTCATGTTAACATAAATGCATAGTCCCATTTTCTTTCCTCCCACTAATGCATATTGATATCATTAGATCTACAGTTACTCCATATTCTGTTCTGTAGAAATTCATTTTAGTAGAATGTGCATGTGGTGCTTCTGATAGAATTAGATTCATATAAAACAACAGTGAAATAGTGGTAAATCAGGCCCAAAATTACGAATATGATCTGTGATTTAAAAGCTATTTAGAAAATATTTTGTTTTTCCAGTTGTGCTCATTATTTGATGTACTGCTATTCAGGAGACACAAACTTTGGAAATACTGAAATTTTCTGTTACTCCCTTATGTGGTGCTGCTGTTGGTTTTTTTTGCTTGGTGAAGCTACAAACCAGAGGTAGAACTATAAACTTCCAAGGGCTTTGGCCATAACTCAAGAATTTAAACTAAAGAGAAGAGGTCAAGAACAAGCCTTGCACATGGGCGCATGCTACAAAGAAAATTAAAGAAACTTAGACAAAATAATTTCTAGCCTGAAATCTTTAAGGAACCAGAAGAATTATTAACTTACTGATCTCAGAGGTCTTTGAAAGAACTTTGTTGTAAGATTTAAGTTTGTGCTTTCTTGTTCTTCAGTTTTTCAGAACTGTCTTTTGACTTCTTAGCTGATCATTTGTCTATAAAGGGGAGCTATCAAAGACAAATCAGACTTTGTTAAGCACTTTCACAGTTAGAGGTTGTTCTAATTAAATTTTGTTCAGACTTTTTAATGTTAAGAGCTGAGAATTTATTCAATTTGCACAAAAAAATACAATGTTACTTAAAGGAGATCGGTGTTCCTGCAAGAGTGATAATGTTAGAACTAAGTTGTAGGATAGCAGTTCAAAAATAAGGAATTCAGAAGATCATTTTGGCAACTGAGATATTCTAAGTAAAAAAGTGTTTCTTTGAAGCCTGTTTTTCAGTTTGATGTATTTAAAAAAAAAAAAAAAATTGAGAAAAGAATTTGAGTAAGTATTACAGCTGTGGTTAAGTTATATGAACTGAAATTATATTTTGCCAGAGATCAGGTATTTGATTTCTAAAAGGTGAAAGCTAGCAATATTAGGATAATAAATGTCATTAAGTCTTATAATACTGTGGGAATAAACATGAGAAACTGGCATTAATAGTATTGATTAAATGTTATACTCAAATTTTGTTTTCAGTTTCACTGCTGTGGAATTTTTACAGAAACACTGATTTATAATAGTAAAGGAAATTCCACCTGATGTTGCTATTTTTATCTTCATTACCAGTAATTATCCTAACTTCACTAAAATACAGTGTGCCTGTCTAGAAGCTAAGTGTGTATTTTCAAATACACAGTTTCTTTTGGGCCACCCTTCTGGTCTGTATAGACTGATGGCATAGAATGAGAAGTAAATGTTATTTCAGGTTGTGTAGATAAGGATATGAATGTCCTGAATTTTCGCTACTGCTTGCGTAGCCAGTGTAACTGTGGCTGCTCAGTTTTGTGACTGTAAGAAGAACATCCATCTCGTGATTTGGATGCATGGGGATATCTCTTTTGGTATCATTTCTCCTCAAGCTCTATGCAAAGTTTGTAGACTTACACCTTTTCACAGGTTTTTTTGTCAAATATAAAAAATTGTGACTGAGCTGAACTGACAGAAATTGAAGGGGAAAATAACAAAAGAAAACAGCTACGACTGTGCTAGGAAAAAACAACAACAACACAAATTAAAAGTTTTGTGAAAAATGAGAGGAACAAGAACAGTCATGTGCTTGAGAAACGTGCTGCTCTTTGGAGGCTGGATAGTGCTTGAGCAGCAGGAGCAGGGCTTGGCAGCTTTCAGGGAACAGAAACCGCTGATCCACACAGTTTTGTGAAGATTTCGGAGTCCTTGTCCGGCTTCTCAGGTTCCCAGCTTCAGCCAGGAGAATGGGAATGGGCTGCATCTGTGTTTTCCTGCCTCTAGTAATTAGTGCTCTCTTACCTCACCAGTTCATTTGTTGTCCCCCTGTGTAGCTGGAAAATTTTGTTTCTAAGATGGTCTCTGTGTGACTTAATAACTTGCCTTTCTTTTTGGGAAGCTATAGTGCAGCAGGGGAATGGAGATCTGGGAGGTTTTCACATTCCCACAACACCATGGGGAGTCCACTAGAAGCAAAGAAAAACAGCCTTTAGAAAGCTTATTTGTTAAGAAATAATGTAGGAATGGTTTACTTCTTGCGATAGCAGTCCTGCATTGTAGTTAAAGGTTAAAAAGACCAGCTTAGCATTTTTCTGTATACTGCATTCCTTCGAGGTAAAGAGGGAAAACCTGAAGTCGTTTACAGACAAAGCTTCCTCTGTTTTGTTGATGTGAGAAGGAAGCAGTGGAAAAGGGCTTTTTGTAGGTCATTGATTACATGGTGGAATTCTGTAATCTCATACCGATCTTACTTAAACATACGATAATGCAAGGTAAGACTCATACTTAGAAGTTTATTTTGTTGCGGCCAATAGCTTAAAAACTATCTATGTATAGGTGTGTGCCACCTAACTGTGACATTTCCTACAAAATCTCTTGAGTTCTCAGCATCAATCGTGCTCTTAACAGAAAATAACAATGTTTTATTAGGAGTGGTTAGGCTAAAGCACATACTCTTGATATCCTATGTGTAGTAAATGCTCTTCAAGGTGTCAGGGGGAAATTGAGTGTATTGTGGAGAACATGGCTATTTTCCTCTATGCAAGTTGAAAAAATACAGTTTCATTCTAAAAAAGCAAACCAAACAAACCACACCACCACAGAGATACGTCAGTAGAGTTCCTTGACTGAAATGTCTTCACTCAAGATTATTATAATTGGAATGAATTATGAATCTGTATTGACCACCCAGAGGGGAAAAAGGTTTGATTGACAGATGTAATGCTTAGAGGGCACTCCCTCACTCTTAACTCATCACTTCTAATTAAATTTCACTTGTCAAGTAAAGTGAGTGAACTTTGTGCCTGTGGATTCACCTGGAATGAATGAATGAGAGTAATATTAAAAATGAAATTGTCATTTAAATTAACTCTATTAAGTACTTCCTTATGTTGGTGGTGTAGTAGCTTGTTTCCCATCGAGCTGTGTTGAAACAATGATCTTGTAGCTTATTTTATATTATTATTTTGAGCTGAAGTAATTATTATGTTGACTTTCAAAGCATTATTGCTAGTGTTGGAGAAGAGGAAGAAGGAATAGGGAGTTCAGGGAACACAGTTCTGATGCCTTTAATAACAGGCAGGCAAATTGCAGAATGCACCGGCTGCTGAAAAGACTCCAGTGTTTAGGACAGTCCAGACTTTTAGAGTGTAATGTTAACATCCCTGTAAATCATATTTTGGTAGGCACATTCTAGCACATACTTCTTTTCTGTCCCAGACATAACAAAATTGAAGCTTGACAATGTTCAGATAATACATACTGTTGGACATCGTGTGCATTTAACATAATTGTTTAGCTATACTTGTTCACACATTGTTATATATTTTATTTAATGAAATTATTGACTTGATCTATTCTTTTTCTCTCCATCTACCCCTCCCAACCTCAGAGCGATAGCCTTTCAAGGTATGTGCAGTTTAAACAAATTAATTTTAAATTGTTATACTTTTTGTTCACATATTCTCATTTTAAGTTTGTTATGTACAAATTCAGCTTAGCTTTAAAATGTGTTAATTATATTAAACATTTGCATGAAATACAGTACCGAATATTTTTTTCCATGTGTGGGTGGGATACACCATTCTGGGAAATATATTGGACTCTGTATTTGTAGTGAACTAAAGACAGGCTGGGAATTTTGTAACACAGTGGATACAGTACCATTTCCTACACTTTTTTCAATATGAAGTCAGCTTTTACAAAGAAGACAAGAGGTTCTTGTTGCCCCTCTTTTAGAAAACCCTACTGAAAATTTTCTAAGGAATCTCAAGAAATGCACCACAGCCTCTGCAAATCGGATTTCCTTAAGATTTGTTAAAAATTAAATGCAGCAATATAAATTTTTTAAAAAAGTTTTCATTTGTTTTTAGACCTTTAGAATTAATTATTGGATTTTATTATGTTCTATCTGTGCTGAAAAGCTGTTAAATAGAACTACTGCAACACATGATCAGTGAAGAGTGAGCAGTGTGAAATTATTCTGAACTTTATTAATACTCGTTATAATTTCATGAGTAATAAGATAAATACTTTGCTGAAGATTTGTTTCATAAACTTCTGTTACAATACTGGATTTCACAACAAATAGTTTTGAAATCTCCTGGGTTTCTCTAATAAAACTTGGGAGAATTAATCTAGGCTGATGTTTTAGAGAGTACTTTTTAAAACCCTTCAATTAAAGTAATACATGTTTTTAAAAATAGGTCTTCTTAATAAATAAAGAAAAATTAAAGTATCTAAGCTAATATAAAATCATTTAAGACATGTAAATATTTGCTTGACTTAAATATTTTAATATAATTTAAAAGATTTCTCTGCATACAAGGCAGGCAGTTAATTCAGCAGACTGAGCAATTTGAAAACTTTTTTACATAGTATCTGAAGTACTGAGGGAATGTAAAAAATTAGATTTTAATCAAATTAGAAGACAGTGGCTTAACTACAATACATAATTGCATTTCATTGTTTTCAGCTGGGTGACAGCAAACAACACTTGATACAGTGAGTGGTCTCAGCTTGAATGGAAAGGCAAAGAAAAATATGAACTTTGCTTTTTGCAGGTATGATACAGGATCCCTCAGCACGTCTTCAGGTGATCGTTACGATTCAGCGCAGGGGCGATCAGGGTCACAGAGTTACCTTGAAGATCGAAAACCATACTGCAGTAGACTAGAAAAAGAAGATAGCACTGATTTTAAGAAGGTACCTGATGCAATAATTGTGGCGCGATAATAGAACTTTTTTACTGTTTTTCATAAATTGTCTGGAAATAATCTCACGTTGCATCAGAAATGCTGCTCAAAGCAACGCAGCGGAATGGAGGAGCAGAGCAACTACTACAGTGGGGGAAAATGTGCGTTACAAAACAGTGCTGCTGGCTTTTGCATGTTTCTCTTCAAGGCAAGGGAGAAATCCAGAGGAGCCAAGATCCATTTTTCATGACAAATACTATAATTTTTTTTTTTTTTTTTTAAAACTGGTTTATAGATTCGTGAAGCTTTTTATTTTATGTTTGCTAGCTTACATACATGTAATGTAAAAATTTGTTTAGATCTTGCTTTAAAATAGAAGAGGAGTTTATTGAAAAGTTTACTATGGTGTCTAATCTGGGAAGTCTGAAGCCAAAAAAGTGGCAAGTATTTTTTTTAATATGTGTAAGGTAAGTTATGTGCTCCCTATGCAAAGTTGCTTGTTTCTAGAAATATTTGGTAACAGTTCTTTAAAGTGATTGCTAATTCTAAACATCATTAAAATCTGTAACTGATTTTTACTTCTAAGACCATTAATTTATGTTTGTTTTACATACAGATCAATCATGGTTTTTAATTTTTTCTGCTAATCTCACTGTATTATTATTAAGTATTTTTTTAAAATTAATATTCTCTCTTAGCTTTATGAACAGATTCTAGCTGAAAATGAAAAACTGAAAGCACAGTTACATGATACCAACATGGAACTTACAGATCTTAAGCTACAGTTGGAGAAGACCACTCAGGTTTGTAGAAAACAAAAAAGCATGTACTTAGTGACAAGACAGATAGCAAACTAGAAGCTCCCCAGGCTATGGGTTGCTCTTTATTAGGCATCAGCTTTGTTCCTTATCCAAAGATGGGCATGAAGAAGAGTACCTCACTGTTTCTAAAGAGAAAAAAACGCAGGATTCTGGTCTTCAGCTGTGAACAAAATGTGTGAGACTGCCTCCTGCCTGTTCAAGTAGTAGTGGTTCTTGCCAGCGTGTATCTGGAACTTCTTAGCAGGGTAGGGATAAACACTTCCTGTGCTGTTAAGCTTATATTGAAACTGTCGGTCGGGATCGATTGATTAATTCACAAACCTGCTGGCAGGTTGGCATAACCTGCCAGTTCTTCCTGGCTGGTTAGATAGCTTTATCTTAGAACTGAAGAGGGAATTATGAAGTGCTCTCCAGTTACAGATAACTTCTGTCAGCTAACAGTGCTACATACAGTAATACCAAATATGTACTCAAAAGTTAAATTTGTCTTAAATTGCTGTAGAAAGA
>NW_010329057.1:13688-31341 GCF_000700745.2 Antrostomus carolinensis
GCCACAATTTACCTGTGTAGGTAGTTAAGTGTCTTCCACGTGTACCCCATAAATATCAGTGAAGTACATTAAAAAGATGTTTGTTTTGTAATGCTTTTAGATAGAAATACTATATTATTCCTATTTTCCAAAGGCTGTGTAGTGATTACATTGCATAGGGATGGTCACAGAGGAAGTGTGTGATAAATACAGTTCATTCTTTGTTATTCTTCATTTCAGTGTTACTTCCTTGAACACACTTTAAAGTGCTTTTGAAGACATACTTCGGACAGAATACTAAAACCTCCAATTGAATTGGTTTTGCTTAGTTTTATGTTGTTTAAGAACAAGTACCAATGTCTTTATTAATTTTGTGTTTCAGAGACAAGAAAGATTTGCTGACAGATCACTCTTGGAAATGGAGAAAAGGGTGAGTTTCTGCCAAAGATCTCTTAAGTACTCCAATTCAGGCTTTGTTTTAGTTTGTTTTGCAACCTCTGGCTTGGATATGTTTTAGTGGGAACAGAAGCCTTTCTTATAACTTGCATTTTTTAGAAGATTTGAGGATTTTAGTTTTCAAAATGGCAATGAATGTGAAATACTGCAAGATGGAATTACTCTTAAGAATTGCCTTTAGGTTGCCTGTTGGTTTGTGATAACTAGGTTTTAAACCCCACTGCCCTCCAGGGATCTGCCACTTGTTCCATCTCATCCAAAACAATGTTGGCACTCCAGAGGGTTAAGCAGATTCAGAGTATCTCATCTTCTAATGCATTTACAACATTCAGAGACTTCAATTTCCTCAGAGCTTTACAGAAGCATGTGTGTTTTTTTACCAATTATTGTTGGTGAATGAAGTAGCTGTTTCTGTCTCACAGACCTGAGACCTTAAACCTGCTAATGATATCATATTAATCATAATCTGTCTCTTTCCTTGTACTGTAACTTTTCCCAGAGGGAATGTGATACTGGGTCTGAGGGGAAGAATGAGTAAGCAGTGTGGGAAGAGGGGCATCAGGGTCAGAGACAACCCCAAATTGAATGGGAAAGGAGTCCTGTAATAAATCTATGTACGAGATAGACTACAGTAATTATTTCAGAAGTTGGACACGTGATAATTTTAGGCTGTAGTTTCATGCCAGCTTAAATTCCTTCCCTATAAACATTTAGTTCCACAGCAATGTAAAGCAAACTGCATTGGTTCTGTTGTGGTCCTGGCTTTCTTCATGACCCTGGCCACGTGTTCCTTTCTCCTCCCCTGATTCTGGAGTGATGCATTAGACACTTAAATGGGAAGAAAATTAAATGGACTTTGACAGTAATAAGTGCTGTGTTATACATTTATTTATCCCTGGTAAAGTTCACATTCACTAGCCTTTTGTGTTTACTTTCCAGTATTTGACATTTAGAAAACAATTTTTAGTTCTAAAAACATATCTGTAAACAAACACTTGTCAGATTTTATAGGAGCACATGGAGATGTAAAAATGCTCTCTGACACTTCCTGAACTTCCACTATCTTTATCTTAATAATGTCTCCAGATTATTGCAGTGGCCTTTTAGCACCTATTTCTCCTTGATTTTTTTTGCATCCTGCTGTAGATGGTGATTTCATCAGTAGAAAAGTTTAATCAGTAGTTTTAATTAGTTTCTTGCTTGCTATCACAGCCACACAAGTGGACATTTAATTATTTCATAGATGTAGCTCTGTCCATTACTAAGTAGGTTCTATAGTGCAGAGCACTCAGTACTGCATAGCTAGACATTATTTCAGTTTTAAATTACTTCTTAGCTTTTTCCCAAAATAGGCCATTGCATTAAAACAATTGGCTATATTAGAAATTCTTGCACCTTTTTTTTGTAAAGACTTTTAGTCCAACAGCAAAATGTCTTTCAGAAATGTTACTCTTCCTAAATGTATTAGTATTAAAGCTAGCAGGTAAAAAAATAAAGTTAGTGATAATGTTCTATGGTTGAAACATGATTTACACAAGATTTAGGAGATGAGATGTTCCTTGTATTTTGTAATTTTAAACTTCTTTTCAGACAAGAATTTAAAACAGGAATTTATTTGCAATTGTATTTCCCTTGTTTTTAAAATCTGGAGCTACTTGCACTTTAAACGTGACTGAAGCAGGATTCTCAACTGCTAGTCATCAATAGCTGATCTCTAGAAAAAAGCTTACCAAATTCAGAATTGAAGAATCATTTTAAAGACATCTTTTTAATGTGTAATGTAACCATATAAATGTAAAAAAGAGAAACAAATTGTAGAGCATTTCTAAGTGTATGTCTCCAAGCATATGACTTCACTTAACTAAAATACAAACCTGAAGATGTTTATATAAATTACATAGAGAAAAGGGGAGGGGAAAAGTGTTGAGAATAAATTGGAAGAAATAAAAGGCTGGCAGAGAAAAACCGGAAGGCATCTTTGAACTATGGCATTTTCAAGCTGAAACATACCTTTTCGGTAAGGATGTTAGGAACATTTATTAAACCTAGAATTGCACAGTAATAAAATTTAGAAAATAATGGCTTTTAATTTTATTTGAACTCAGCCTTCAGAAGTGGCTTTCCACGTTGTGATTTGGTGATGCATTGTCAGTATTGTTCATTTGCAAACTGTTTATCTGAAAGAGGCTATTTCCATGGGATCACAGATGCAGTGTCCAGGCAAAAATAGGTGTTTCATTAATGACCTGTCACTTGGAAAAGTAAACTGAAAGTCCTTTGCAGAATTTCATATGATGTGGTAATAAAACTCAAACTGCCAGGTTTCATTCTGGATCAGAATTCAGAATTGTAGGTAATTTTAACCAGTTTCACCCAAATTAGAATTCATCATCTGGGAATTGGAGTTGTGGAGAGGTGTATTTTTTGGTATTACTGAATATACAAATATATGTATGTATATACATGTAGTTTTACTTTTTAATAATTTTATAACTCCAGGGTCGATTTTTCACCTGTGTATGTCCCTGTACCTCAATCTCACTGCACCAAGCCTGTGGTTCCTAGTTGCTTTGATAAATATGAATAAGCTATTGTATTTTATAAGCTGAGAGACTAGCATGTGTTTTTTTCATGTTGAGGGTTACAGATGTTTCTTGGTGTACCTTACAGAGTTGTTGAATTTGATAATGAAATTTTAGACTGCATAAATTTCAAACCCTTTATTTGAGTCCAGGGACTAATCAAATAATACTGGCAAATCCTCCCAGTGAAACTGCAGTGTGTTCTGTTGGCATTCCTCAAGCCAGTTCCTAAAAGAGTAAGCAATTCAGGAGAAAGAGAAGCATAGCTTGATCTAATCAGAACAATACATTTTTACCAAAAAAACTTGTATCTAGGCCAGTCCATTTAAATGTTTCTTTTATATAATGTGAAGTATACAAAGTTAATGAAATAAGTATCTTATTGAATTGGCTTTTATTGCTAATAGTTGTTCTTAGACAAGCTCAACATGCTGGTTAAGTAAATGCATCTAAAGGACTAACAATTTCTAACAATCTGAAATTGTGAGATTTATGTGATCATTCATCTCTTGTTAATTGCAGGAATTGTCAAATATTGCTTAATGTAAGAGCACTGATAGTAAATGTTATTCTGCAAAGCTAGTCAGTAACTGATACTGTTCTAAGTAATGTAAGATGGCGTGGGTTTTTTGTTAGGCGCTTACTTACTGCAGTTAACTTCGCTGGTACTTAACTATGCCCATTACTATCAGTCAGTATCATTATGGGGAAAGTCTTAACTCAGAGGAGTTAAGTACATTACTAACAACTGCAGTAATCTATTACTTTGAGAAATCTTTGAAGTTGTTTGCTAAAATGGGAAAATGTTGGGGTATAACTGCATTATGATTAAATAAATTCAAATGATTTATATCTGAAAGGTGACCGGCAAGAGTCAGTATCTACTGGGCGGTATGATCTAACCAAAGTTTTACACACCTCAGTCAATGCTGCTTGCTGTTTGCATAACACCATTGTATGCAGATGCATATGTCCACTTTGCAATAATCTGTTGCTTTTGCCTTTCACACTTTGGAAAAATCTGAATGTAGAATACTGATAACCGCAGCTGCTTTTAAATGAGACACACTGCATTGTCTGACACAGGAAAGCAAGCCAAGCCATCAAGCTATAAGCCCTGAAGTCTACTGTATTAGCTATTCATCTGTCAGATGTGTTGAAAATTATGTTTAAACAAAAATAATGTCATTTAGAAATACAGTAGTGTGTCTGCACTGCAGACTGCAGCATAGTATAGAAAACCCTAAGCTAATTTTCAATAAGCTAGCTTGGGTACTGTAATCAGTGTAATAAAAACAACCTGAAGTTCTCTACAAAGGATAATTTCTCCTGCTTCTCAGGTAAAAAGAAAAAAAAGAAAAGAAAACTATACTAGAAACGCAGAAAATATTCAAGAAACATTTGCTCAAGAAGCTGGTGGTCTTACGTAGCTAGATTTCTTTGGTACTCAGCTGAACTCCTTTAATGTAAATTTGGATGTATCCACACTACCTTGCAGGTTATAGTGTGGACGGATCCTTCTGAGCTGAGACAGGTGTTTCAGCTGCGTTTGCTTCACTGTGAAAGCTTATGCTTTTGTGCTTGTTTCTTTTAATACTGTTTGTTTCTGATAATTTTCTGTATTTCTTGTATATTAAGCTGTCGTGGAAGCCTAGCTCATGACAAGAAAATCCAAACAAATGGTACCTGTCTAAATTTGTGTCAAGGGAGGGGTATATTTTGTAGGACTTTATGTAAATTTATATATCTCTTCCTCCTCAGATATTAAAATTCCATATTGACAAAATTTCTATGTATCACTGCCATCACAAGTTTCCTGTACACACTATGCTTTTGGTTGTATGATCTTTGAAACTTGAAGTATTTCACTGTTACCACATTATTTACAAGCAGTAATTTTTAAAAAATTGTATTGTTCAGTGTTAACACACATCTTTTGATTTAGGAAAGAAGAGCTCTAGAAAGAAGGATATCTGAAATGGAAGAGGAACTGAAAGTAAGTAAACTATTACATGTTAAACTATTAATAATAAAATGTATGACTATGTCAGGGCAAAATGTAGTCTGGCAGTATTACTTGTCTATAATTTAATTAGAAAATAACTAAGTTACAGCTGCATTTGAAAATCACTCATGTCATACAGCTTGCAGCAAAGCTGTTATGCCGATGTAAGCAGTCACACGTAGGACTTCCAAGAAGGTGCAGGGACTTATGCTTCTATAACTTACTGGCTAAAAGGAAGCATTCAGAGATGGCTGGAGTGAAATATATCTTGATCTAATCAAGATGGAATTGCAATCTATGTTTTTGAAGTGATACTCTATTTTTTTTTAGCTAAAAATAATGGTAACATATACTTTCATAGACATTTAAGCATTAAATGTTGCCTCAACCTTTATCTCGTGCTCTTTAAATTATGTAGTAGACAGCATATTACCAGTATCAAAAGAAGAACTTTAATTTGTATAGAGTGAATAATAGTCAGTTTTTAGTTAACACAAATCAGTGGATAGATTTCAGATGTTGACAAATAAGTACCATTTACCACATGCACCGATTCTTCTTTTTTTCAACTATGTATAAACCGAATTCCAGAAGGAAAATCTTTTTTAATACATTTCTGGCTTTAATCAGTCATGGTATGACTTTTCTAGTTTTCTTATTTATGATTAAGAAGAGTGAGAAATTTGTTAGGTTTGTTTTGCATGATGTCCTTGGATATAATATTAGACAGGGCCAACCAAACTAATAGAATAAAAGTATGACTAGTAAACTAGTGGAACATGATGAAATAGGAAACATTTTTGCATTCCAGAATTTTAAAAAGTACCAGTGTTTTGACATTTTATATTTGTCATTGATTAATAAAAAGTTTCCTTTCAAGCTCATTTTTGAGCTCCCTCTGGTGCTTGGAAATGGCATTAACTTTCACATACTTTTCATTAAAATACATGTGCAAAGTTTTGTTTAAATAATTGACACTAACAGGCAGATGTAGCTAGAAGGCAACCATGATGCCTCCAGCTCCTTGGATTCAGGCCAAGACAGTTTGCTGTACGGGAGGACGCAATGTCTGTGGTTCCTCGAGGGGTCTTCACAGGTGAAATATGTAGAAAGCAAACTATGGTATAGGAAAATAATTGTGTCTGAGGGTGGAAGACTGGATGTGGGCTTCTATCATCAGCCTGTAAATTCCTGTTAGGCAAAGTTGGGCTTACGAGAAAAATAAAGAATGCAAATATATTGCCTCTTGTCAAAAGCTTACTTTCAATAAGCAATATGTGAAAGTTTTGAATTAAAGATTAAATATTCTTCTTAGCATTCATTGCACTGCTGTGTAAAAGTATATGTTAAATGTGTCATTATTCACAGACTTTTGAATAGGGGATTTAGTTTGTGCAATTAGGATGTTAAATCAAGAATTCCAGGAATACCTCTCATTGTTAATGTATCCTGAACTGTTTTGGAAAGCTGTGAGTAATCACTGCTGGTTCTTAGATTGCTTTTCAAGAATGTGCCACTTGTTTGATACTTTCCTTTCACAGCAACTTATCTACTTTAAACAGGACTCTCTCTTCTAAGTTTTCTTTCAGTTCTGTTCATCTCTAGTTCTCCTAAATATAATATACATGGGCTTTTTTTTCTTGCTTTCACTCCTATTTCTTTGATTCCTGCAGAACCTGCAACAAATAAAGCAGATTCAATCTTTGAGACACATAAATGAGCGACTGGTGACTGAGAATAGGGCCTTGACCCGAGTGGTTGCCAAGCTGTCAGGGTCCTGTAGGCAGCTGCGCTCTTCGGACTTGTAATTTCTTCCTTCTCCTTTGTGTAGCCAGGCAGGTGTTGACATTCAGTTTGTGCTTGGATAGAATTTTACTATTAACACGTGTGTGTCAGAAACTGACTTACTGCTGCTCGGTTATGGAAGTGTGGCTAAAGCATGGTGTCCAGTGTACCAACTACAGGTGTCGCAGGCGTGTTGGTATGGTGTGGTATTGTCCTTACTAGTGCTAAAGCTTGTCCTCGCTTACTTGAAGATAAATTGGCAGTGATCCAGGAGACCTTTGACATGTTAAAACCTTGGCAACAATTGAAAGGATTTGAGTTTGCACTAGGATACACTGAAGTCACTCCCTTGTTTTCATGTTTGAGTAAATGCTCAAATACATAGATCTGCCTCTAGTTTTCTAACAAATTGAAATTAAGAACTGAGCTTTCTTACTGCAGTATAATTCAAGTGCATAGAATTTATACAAATCCAGTCTCAACTAAAGAATGATTGAGAAGTGGTTTCTATACGGTGCATTTCAGAACAGTTGCATTAGCAACTGTATTTCTTACATATGTGTACTTTAGTGTTTAGAGAGAACCAAAGTATTTTCTTTTAAAAATCTGTCGGAGTTTCAAGTCAATTAATATTTTCACATACTAACATGTGGTTATGGCCAATCTCTATTTTTATCTAGGCAGCTTAAAATACCCAGTTTTAGCACTGAGTTGAAAGTTATTGGTTTGTATTGCTATACATGTAGGTGTTCTAGTCGTGCACCAGAATCCTGTCATACCAGGACTGTACAAACACAGACACACAAAAATATCTGTCCAGTGTGTTCATACTTACTAGGTCATCTGGTTCACTCCCCCTCCTGTCAGAGATATGAACTGTTTTGAGTTTCATTGTGGAAAAAAGCACCAGTTTGTTGTCCTTAGTGTTATTGCAGGGCTGTTTCAGAAACCCACTGGAGGCTCAAAATTACTATGAGGAACAAAACGTGGTTTCATTCCACACCAAATCTATGTGCCTTTCTTCCTCCTCTTATATAACAACTGTATAGGGTGGAGGTGTCAGTGAGCTTTTAAGATCTGTAGGTGAAAAAAAAAAATTTCCTTCTGCATAGTGACTCTTGCTAAACCACTTCTCCTCACCTACCCCCTTCCTGCTTAGAATCAAGGCACTGAGCATACCTTTCTTCATTCTGCTCAGAGTCTGATCTCTCGTTTTCCCCATTAAGAGGCATGAAATAAAGATAAGGTTTATTCTTTGGCTTCATTTCTTCCTGGAGTTCCTATCTAACAATAGGATGTGGATAGAAAGGTCCAGGCCCTGCATTCCTCGACATGTTAACCCTTGCTGAGTGTGTCAAGTCAGCTCACTGACCTGGCTGAAAACAAATCCCTTTATTTGTTACATTACTTGATCCATCTCACTGCAGCGTTGTTGAATCACTAGAATAGCAGGCAGAAAGCAGCAGGAGCATACTGCTGCATGAGGAGGGAGAGCTGTCCCTGTCGGGCAGCCCATCTTACATCAGCTTCAGCTAACTGTGGTTTTTCAACACAGCTGAGCTAATCTAATGACTGCTGTCCACAGCCACACATCCATACCATCTTTTTTTGCTAATGCTGACATTCCTTTAACCGTGGTAAGCCAGTTCAGGGTGTTAACCCACAGAAAACTATTCAGTATTCCTTTTTGTAGGGGGAGTTTTCAATAAAAGATCATTGTGGAGCTTGAGGAGCTGGGCTAGTGAAAGAAAAGCAGTGGAAACCCAGCAGGGAGGCTTGACATTATGATGGTAGCTTAACCATAGCAATGTGCCTGATTAATCTGAACAGGTACCTTAACAGTTCATGAGCTTTTTGAAATCTTAACTTACAAAGCTGTTTTGTATGTAAAAACTGTTAAATCCTCCAGAAAACACAGACATTATTATTACTGTTAAGATCTGAGTTGGCTCCACATGTCAGGTGATTATTGAATAATTATTTACTCAACTACAGCACTGCAAAGTTACTAACTCATCATATATCTGGATAGGCAAAATAGTGCATTTGTAATCTCATTCAAGAATATCATCACAGGAAAACAGTTTGCTATTTTAGTGAGAAGCAGATTGGTATTGAAAGCTTTTTTTTCCTGCCTCTGCACATTGAAGGTGTGTGGTGTCACCTCATTAAAAGTTTGAGTACCATAGGAATGCACTGCTCCAAGAAAATTGTATAAATGTCTTTGGCTAGGTTTAAAGTATGTGGGGATTAGTATAGATGAGAAGCATAAGTATTTTAGGTTACTTAAGCTTATCTTTCCTGATCAATCTCCTATTACTCATAACTGCTTTTGTCTCCTACCAGTTTTCCCTTATTCTTTAGCAGACTCATAACAAAAGAGAAAATATTTTCTTAATACCTATTCTACCTATTAGTTTAATCAGGATTAAAATCTGTCTACAGAGATTTGCAGACATATAATGGTACTGGATTATGTTAAAGCTCTAAATTTGAACAGCAGGGTTTTTTTTTTTTTTTTTTGTTAAAATAGTTCACGAGAAAATATACTACCTGTGGGTCTGCCTGTAAATAATTGAGCATTATTGGCTGCAGGTCCCTAGTCAGTGAGTTGAAAGAGGACTGTGACGTTGCTGGAGTTACTTTGAGGTTTCATTGGAAGGCATACATGATAATACTTGTTGGGATACACAATTAACAAGAACCAAATCAGACTCCCTTGCTTCCTTGTGTATGACTAGATGAAGGCTCTTGTGGTTTCACCCAGAATCTTTGGTATGAAGTCCATGACAGAAAGAAAAGGAGGAAGGAAAGGTGTTAGTTGCTTTGCCTGAACAAATGACTGTTTCATTGTTTGCAGATACATGTCATAGAACAACCTGGGGTTTATCCTCATATTAGAGATGTATGCACTAATGTATGGTACACGGGCCTGTTACCTGGGTATGATCCCCAGCACGTGTATCTCAATCAACAGTAGCTGTTTTTTACAAACTTAACACAGATAATACTTGCAAATTGCAAAATTATTACTTGTGTTGCCCAATTTCAAACACCTTGACATGGTTTTTGAAAGTAATCAGCATTTCACAGCACTTTCTGTTCAGAGCACAACTCTCTCGACTGTAATGGAAACTTCCCTCTGACTCTGTGAAGGGCTTGGTATAGACGGCTTGCCCTGAGCTCTACCATGGAGCTCAATTTAGGTGGCTTGCTGTCAGCTCCACCATGGGTCAGAGGCTAGCAGAATGATTCCCATGTCTCAGGATCACAGGCCCTTGGGATCACATTTGGGGAAGAGCGAAAAAAAACAGAGAAGGACCTGGGGGTGTTGGTCGACAGCTGACTGAACATGAGCCAGCAGTGTGCCCAGGTGGCCAAGAAGGCCAACAGCATCCTGGCCTGTATCAGAAACAGTGTGGCCAGCAGGAGTAGGGAAGTGATTGTCCCTCTGTACTTGGCACTGGTGAGGCTGCACCTCGAGTGCTGTGTTGTTTTGGGCCCCTCACTACAAGAATGACATTGAGGTGCTGGAGTGGGTCCAGAGAAGGGCAACAAAGCTGGTGAAGGGCCTGGAGAACAAGTCCTACGAGGAGCAGCTGAGGGAGCTGGGGTTGTTTAGCCTGGAGAAGAGGAGGCTGAGGGGAGACCTTATCGCTCTCTACAACAACCTGAAAGGAGGGTGTAGAGAGGTGGGTGTCAGTCTCTTCTCTCAGGTAACAAGAGATAGAATGAGAGGGAATGGCCTCAAGTTGTGCCAGGGGAGGTTTAGATCGGGTATTAGGAAAAAATCCACCAAAAGGGTAGTCAAGCATTGGAACAGGCTGTCCAGGGAGGTGGTAGAGTCACCTTCCCTGGTGGTATTTAAAAGACGGGTAGACGAGGTGCTTAGGGACATGGTTTAGAGGTGGAATTGGTAGTGTTGGGTTTACGGTTGGACTCAGTGATCTTAAAGGTCTTTTCCAACCACTACGATTCTGTGATTCTGTGATTTTCACTTACTCTAACTGTGGAGACCAGTTTTTTCCCGTTATGAACTCCTGTCACCTTCATTTCACGTACTCTGATATTGGCAGGTGCATGAACTAGAGATCATGTAAGCTCAGTTATCTTCAGTGCACCACCACATTTTGCTTTGTGAGAGGGTCTCCTCTTTGGCAAACTGAGTGTGGACAGGAATCCTTTGGAGGATTTGGAGGAAAATGAAGCCTCGAGTGTAATGCACAGTTAATTAACCCTGCATTTTTAAACAACTTAAGTTTTTTTCTGTTCCCCATTATAATATTCTGAATATGATGGGGTTGAAACTATAATTTGGCTTGAATAAAATTAAAACAAAACTAGTGGCAAGGAAATATCATCATGAAGAATTTCACTAGCTGGACTTAGACCTCTTGCATGCACTTGTGCCTGAGGTTACTGAATAACTGCTCTGCAGGAATAGGCTGTTACCTCCTGTGTAAACCTGCTGCTAGAAACCATACACGTCATTTAGCCATGAGTATTGTAGGTGGTTTGTTATCAGTATGTGAATGTAGATATGGAGAACTGCTGAGATTACTTCTGGTTCCTCTGACAAATTATATTCTCCCAGTACCAACCTCTGTGCCCTGACCTGTCCTCTTTTCCTGTCTGATCCTGTCCAACTCACCTCACTTGGCTTCTGCCTTCCAGCTTTTGTGCTTGTGTGTCACCTGTCTCCTGTGGCAACCTTAACTTGCCGTCTCCTAACTTGTATGCTTGAGTATGCAGCCTGGTGTTTCAGTCACCTCTTTCAATCATCTGATCTTGTGTGAACCATGCTATTCAGGGATATGATCTCAAATTATAGGATGTGTGCTTCAACACAAGGTTGGAAGTGGTTGGAAGATTAATGCTATGAGCTAACAAGCTGAATCACACTGTATCTGATCAGGATGAACTCATCCAAGAGCACAGTGGTAGATATGCTTAGCCACAGCATGTTTTTCTGAAACTGTGCAAGAGCAGTACAGACATGCCTCTTTAAATTGTTGGTAATTAACATTTTTTTGTTTTGCACTGAAATTTGAAGCAATTAATTACTTTCCTCATGCCTACTACAAATGCTTTTGGTAGAGGCTTGTCATCTGCACCGAGTTCTAGTGCATCTACTCCAAGCAAATGAAAACTCCTAATCTGTACCTCTTAACTGTGTCATGCTAAAGGTGAGATTTTTTCCAAACTGCTGATATGAAGGGGGAGAACTGCCAAAACGCTTAAGCTGAATAAAGATTTTTATCCCCAGTACTTGTCTAGTCTTGTTGCTTTTACTTGGGGTATAATAGCAAATAACCATCATGTTTCATTTTTCATAGATGCTACCAGACCTGAAGGCAGACAACCAGAGGCTAAAAGATGAAAATGGGGCCTTGATCAGAGTTATAAGCAAACTTTCCAAATAAGGGGTTTACTGCAGCAGCAAATAACGGTATTGCACATCACTAGTAACTCCAGTGGACCATAGTGTGGCAGTCACTGGAAGTGTGGGAAGATCCCTTGGAGACTGTCATGTTCAGATATCCTGCCAAACGCCCTCTTACGTGTGTGTTTTTTTGTATCGAGATCATTGTTTCTGTTAAAATGCAGCTGCTGAGAAGATAAAATGACTGAGAAATCTTGTTTACAGCTACAGCATAATAAGGAAAGTGTTCAAGGCCAGATACGCCTCAGATATTTAACCAGTAAGCCTTAGTTGTACATAAACACTTTTACATCAACAAAAGCTTTCAGCTCTCACAGAAGACAGTTACTCAATAACATTTTTGTTGTGCCACAATTCCCAGTTTTTTTCTATACTCAGTTTTTCTTTAAATCTTAAGTTTGGATTTTTTTCCCCTTCTAATTATTCATGTACCAGATTTTCTTGTACAGTGTTTTCACAGCTTTACCATTTGCAGAGACCACACACCCTTTTAAATTACGTATTTGTGTAGCTACCTAGAGTTGTATTGTCCAACCACCTGGAACAGAGATGTTTGGTGGAACATTTGCTTTCACTGTTTGTGCAATATGCATTTATTTCTATACAAAATGCTTTAAAAGTCAGTTAAAACTAGAAATATTTTAAGAGTCCTGTTTTCTGCCTTTATTGGTCACTTTAAAAAAAGAAAAAAAAAAAAAGTTTGTAGTGAAAGATGTTAGATCCTGTAACCGTCACATTCATTTGAGCAGGTACTGAGTGATGCTGTATATATAAATGTGTACTGGTTTGATTTTTCAGACCACCACGTGGCATGCTTGAATATATTTCCCTATTGCAAATGTCTGTTAATGCAAATTAGGCTACTCCAGAATAGTGTGTTTAACAAAGTTCAATAATTTTTATGGTATAAAGAATTTAGACATTGTACATTGTATGGAGCCCTATCTTTACAAAAGGTCTAAACTATATAAAATACTTTATTATCTTTCTTTTCCTCCCATTTTTTTTTAATTTGATAGTGTTCACCATAATAAAAAATTGCATAAATATAACTGCTTCACTACATTTCACATACCTGTATTTATCTGAGTGCTGTCCAAAACTGTTGTGCTAGCCAAAGTAATGTACTAAATCATTTGAAAAACATAACCCATTACACTCACATTAATATTTATATGCACTGTTGTTGCCAAGTGAGAAGGCATCCAATTTGATAACACCATCGTGTCAGACCATTTTATACATTTCAGTGGCCTTTAAAAACAAAAAAGTACTTAAGTGAATATCGCTTTTGTTAGAAACAGCTTTTATATTTTCACTAAACCATTCAAAATATGACATCCTATTGGCACATAGTTTATTGCCTAAAACCACTGAACAGATCAGCCATTAAAACAAATTGTACATTGTAAAGCTTGTAGTAGCTATTGTATTATTGATTATATTGTATACTATATTAAATGTGAATTTGTACCCCTTCATTTAAAAAGGTCATTGTGTTCTACTGCCTACTTGGGGGGTGGGGGTTAGTTTTGCGGGGTGGGATATGTTTTGGTATGGAAGACATGATGTCCTCTCTCTGTTGATTGGTTTTGTGAAGATGTAAGGTTATGCTCTTACTACCAAGCTCAGGATTCTTGATTTTAAAGGTACACGGATAGTTTGAGATATCTTATTGTAATTGATCTGTATGAGAGGTGGGTCTGAACCATAGGGACTTCCATTGTCTTACACTAACATAAAATAAAGAATTGAATGGCTGCAACGTATTGAGTTCTGTTACAAGACAGTTAGGCATACTCTGGATTATATTTGGTAAAGTTTGGGTGCCTGTGAATGATTAAATACGTGTTTCTAATATTTTAGTGTTTTATATTTAGGTTATTTATTCTTTATATCTAAAAAATGAATGGCTACTGTGCTATATTGATTTTATTGGTAGTACTGAGCAGACCTTGTATCTGCATGAAACTAGTTGCAAAACCCACTATTTTGGAAAAAAAAAAAATTGTATTTTGACATATACAAATAAAATGAATACAAACTATTTTAAATGTGTGAAAGTTACTGAGGAGACATGGAAAATTGTTAAGAATTTAAACCATGTTATAAGTTTGCTATTTAAATTCTTCGGCGGGCATTTTTCATTCATTGCGTTACTTGGATGCAAAGTTCAAGTACCTTTCAAAGATTGTAATCAAATTGTGATTATTTGCACATCATTGTACATGCACATCTGTAAATGCAACAGTAAAAATGCCATATTTATGCAACCTGTAACAACTTGGACAAATGTTTATATATTTTACATAAACCTGTCTGTGTGCAGAATCTGAGAACCATTTTTTTATGTTAAATTAATTGAACTTCACAAAGTAATTGCTAAACTTGTGTCACCATCATATTGTACTGATTGTGTTGCAGATCAGACACATCCTCAGAAAATCCAGCTACCACAGAGACAGAATCGGTAGTGGAGGACTGTTCTATTATTTAGTAGACAGTTTGCATATGAGAAATATGTCATTGCTGGCTGCTGACTCTGGTGAGCTTCCTTAAGCAAGGAATGGCTTACATGGTAATTCAAAACAGCAGCTTACGTTTATCAGGGGACTTGGCCCAGTGCAGAAAGGATCTTTATGTCTCAGGATTAACCTCAAGGCATGGAAGTGGCTGGTGCTGGAGAGCTGAGAGGCAAAGGGCATGCCCAGAACCCCCCCCAGCCATGAAGGAAGCCGTAACTCAGGGAGGAGGAGTGCCTGGAGGTGGGAAAGCAGCCCGGGCAGCCGCGTGCAGGGAGGGTGGAGGCAGCGTGGCTGTGTAAGGACTGCCTGTAAGGACGGCTGCAAAGGGTAGCAGTTACAGAGAAGAAAAGACTGGAGCTGGAACATCCTTTTTTCCCCACCTTCTCTCCCTCATCATAAACAGTTCCCTCTGGACCTCCCCAATTTCTCCTACGTACCATTTTCAGATTTTTGCTGTTTCCTCGCCAGATTCCAAAAAGAGCAGTTGTAATTCATAGTCTGCAGGTTGGTGCATTTGTTTGCTCAGCACGAAGTATAAAATGTGAGTCTCCATGTTCCTCTCCTTTAGAAATGCCTTCCATGCTAAACATTAAATCAGTGGGTATTTATCTTACCTGTTCAGTATTCTTGGTCACTGTCCCATTTGGTGGCCTTTTAAGAGCAAACATATTGCCATAGAACAAGTATTCTCTAATTTCTTTTTTTAGAAAGAGTGACTATTTACATGTCATCTTATAGAAGAGAAAAAAGTATGCTTTTGGGGAAGATGCCTGCTTTAGATGTGCATCAGGGGAGAAATTTTTAATGATCTCCTTCACATTCACATACAAAAATAGGGCTCTGTATGGTTTGGCTCCTGCCCCTGCTAGCGGACTTAACCATGCGGTTCATAGGCAAGAGCGAGGGCACCACTTAATGCCAAGAACATCCATATGACAGTAGACAAGAAATAAATGCAAAGAAAAGCTGGTGGAAAGGAGGGTAGTATACCACGATGCCAGATGTGGAAAGGCAACACCACGTCAGAAAATTAACAGTTCCCATGGAGAAAGGTAGGGGACCCATCACATCCAAACTCCTCAACAGGGAAAAACAGTCCAAAGTTGGCAATAGTATGAATTATGCCCTGCTGCTGGCTTGTACTGCTGCTCAGAGGAGGTATTAATTTCTTGTTAAATGAAGTTGTGATGATGAAAATAATAATTACACTGAGTCTTGATCTGGATGGTCCTGGAAAGAGCTTGACTCTCCACAGCTGGCACTTTACAGTTCCTTTATGGGTATCTTGAGGTCTTATCCACCAGTTCCTCCGTAAGGGAACACGCACCCTTTTGTCTCTGTCAGGTTCCCTGTGGTCTTGCAGCAGAAGCTTAAATGGAGGTGGCCAAATCTGCCACGCTGCAATGTGGAACAGCCACTGGTCCCAGGAGCTCGAACCGGACCTCCCCAGAGAGCGCCCAGCCCTCCATGGGGCGAGGGGTACCGAGGGCTCTTGGCAGCTGTGGCATCAAGCCTGTCCAGTATGGAAGGTGTAGGCAGGCAGCCACATTTTTAGTCACACTGAAAGTCACTTTTCCCCTTCTAGTGGTAATTTCAGCTTCTCTAACTTGACATGATGCAGTGTGGGTAGTCAATCATTTTGACACCTTGATTATGCCACTGAGAGGTTAATATGTTTTATAGATTAAATTTAATTTCTAGCTACAATCCAGAGGACTGTCATAGCAAAACATGAGACAAATTAACTATATAATGTACAGTTCAAAAAAACCCTCCACAGCTATACAAACATTACAGATACTTTGTGGAGCCTACTTTCAAAGCAAGTGGAGAAACAACTGTAACTGCATTGTAGAGTATTGCTTTCCCACCTGCTTTAAATCTTAGAATAGTTCTTTTGCAGTTGTGCCAGTCACCTCTGTGAAATTACCAGGGGGTTTTTGCCCATGCAGGAGTAGCCAGTCTGTCTGTTGAGGGACAGAAGAAAGGATTTGCTTAAGTTTTCAGAAGTTCTCGCTGTTCATGGTTATGTACACAGTGTTAACATTTAGCTATGGTGATTCAGCTTCCTTGAGTTCTTAGGTCAAAGCCACTAATAACAAGGGCAAGAAATGCTGGTCACTAGAGTTACTTGCTTTACATTTGTTTTCATTGCAAGAGCAGCAGTTTGCGTTTGTGAGAGAGTATTATTGTTAGCAAGTATTACTGTGCTCTGCCTCAGCATAGATCAAATAAGCCTAGAACAGTCCTAAAGGTGACTGCAGGTTCCTGCATAGAAGGCAGAGTTTAAAAAAAAACCCCACAAAACCTCCCAAACTGACAATGAATTGCTCACACTTTAAAGAGAGAGCTGCTGCCACACTGATGAAGTCATCGGCTATTCTTGCTTGTGTCAGCACCTCCCCATTTTGTATTACTGATTAGATAGGAAAAGTATGTAGCCTTTAGAGAAAGGAGGAACTGTTTGTTTTTTCCTCCAGGAACATCACCTGTTGGATGTCTAATGTTTCTGATCTGGCCCAGGGATAATTACAGCAGGGACAAAAGCCCGGCATTCCAACTCAAATTATATCACACTTCTTGAGTCTGTTTTGCAAACCTATTAAAACTTGCCAGAGTAGCTAGCCAAGCCAGCCCAAGTCATCTTCCAGTGTGGTCTTTTCCCTGTATTTGCTAAAGAAAAAAAAAACATGGAGGTGGGTGGGTGGGTGAGAAGAACCTATTTTTCCCTTGGTACTGTCTTTCTGTGCTCCACCTGTTCCACTACAGAGACCTTTGAGCCAAGATTCACGGGGCTGAATTCCTCTTGCAGCAAACCAGGGAGGGGGAAGCTGCTGGTGATCTCGCTGGCCTGTGGGAGCCCCGGCACCGCTGGCTG
>NW_010329057.1:31385-32117 GCF_000700745.2 Antrostomus carolinensis
CCCTCATCTCCCCCAAAAGAAAGCAGCAAATAGCCCTCTTGCCCTCGTTTGTGTCTACATTATATACTCCTGCTTTAATGCTATGTCTCTACCTAAAAAAAGGACCAGCGTGGTCGGAGGGAGTTGCTACATGACAGCTAAAATACAGCTACTGCTCTCTGAGCGGTGACCTGGGCCCGCACCCCAAGTCATCCGGAGAGCCTGGCCTCCTTACCTCAGCTGGTACGGAACGTTTACACAAAATGCACGTGTGGATACACTGGCTAGTCACTGCCCAGAAAGAAGATTTAATGAAAAAATGAGTTTAAAAATAAAAATCCACATTTACATCACCTGCTGATACCATGGGCACGATTCTCCAACTGTTCCCAGCTCACCTCTCTATTTTCAGCTGTATGAAAAGCAGCAGATTACACTCGGTTCTTTCCTCCCACTTACCCGTGGCTATAGGTGCTGCGTTATGTTAAGTAAATGGCCTAATAACTCAGCCTCAGCTGCCCTTGTATAGAATGTCGGTGCTCTATGAAAACAAGAGAGCCTTCACTACGGGCTTTCGCTAGTCCCGGGCACAGAAGAGGAGCGAATCTGTCTAAAATGGTAAGGGGTGGGGGGGAGCAATGCTACTTAGGGACTGAAGCGCTATTACTTTTTAAATATTACTCGATCAGTTTCTGCCTAGAAACAATGACAGCCAGATCAGTTTTCAGGCCGCGGCCGGGCGGCGGGGCCGGG
>NW_010329058.1:0-4187 GCF_000700745.2 Antrostomus carolinensis
CCAGCCAATGGTTCGTGGTGCAACCCAGAGGTGAGATGTCGCTGCCGAAAGCAGCCCCACGCCAAGCCCCGCTCTTTATTTAATGAGTCCTTATTGGAATATCGATGAGGAAAATAAGCTACTCACGTGGCTCAGCACCAAATGAGCCAGATCTGAAGGTCCTGGAGGGTGGTTCCTTGCTTTCTCCTCCTTCCCGTGATCTCAGGGTGCTGCCTCCATCCCATCCCTGACCTGACACAGGCAGGTTACCTAACGCAGGCGAGAAGAGCCGAACCACAGAGCCGGGATTAGCGCCGCCGCGCTCAACCTGACCTGACCTAATACCTTCATTATAGTCATTAAGCTCTGATGAGGTGCTGTACGAGACGGGTTATGGACCAGGCAGCTCTCGCTTCATCCAGAGCAAAAATCAAACTGATAGATCATCATCAAACCTCCGTTATCAAAACCCAGCAAAAGAGGGTGCTGGTTTGACTTGGCAAAAGAAAGGGAGAAACTAAAAACCTCGCTCTGTCTCAGCTAAAACAACCCAGGATAAATAGTTATTCCTGGTGAAAAGGACAGTGCAAGCAAACCTGCGAGCTCGTCAACTACATCAGCCCAAAAAGGGATGTGGAGGATGCAAAAAAGAAGCCAGTCCACAAGGAAAAAAAAAGAAAAAAAGGAATATTTGTAAACAGGGAGCCCTGGATGGAGCACTGAGGTCGCAGGGTGACAGCAGCTCCTGTTCGGGACAAGTGGCTTTTCAAGGAGATTTGCTGTCTTGTGCAACTCCAGCCTCAGAAACCTCCCTGTGGATTTTTGGCACGATCTGGGGTGCTTTAGGACAGCACGCTGTCCCTACAAACAGGGCTTTTCCAGCAGGGAAAAGGAGTTCTAAAAAATACACTGCTGCTCGAGAGTCGGGGCAGGAGAAAAGCAAGCTGAGAAAAGCTGAAATCAAGCAAGAGTCGCAGTGAATGTTTATAAAAATGTGAGGATTTTCAGACCTTTAACAGTATTTTTTAAATAAAAACTTGACCCTATTTTCCAGAGCTGCTACAATCACCTGCTTCCCTTTGCTCTAAATACAACCAGGCTAATTTCAACACCCAGATTATTCTAAAGCTTGGGTTGAAGAACACGTCAGCAGCGGCGCAGGAACGAAACCTCAGAGTTGTATAAAAGCCAGAAAGTCTCCAACACAAATGCTGTAGCTTCATGAAGTCCAAGGCTCTACTCACATCCTCACCATTGTTATTTATCAATTCCTTTTTCGAGGGGTTTTGCCCTTTTCAGGATAAATTACAAACCTCAATTTTCTGTTTTAGAAAGGTCCTGAAGGGAAAACAACGGCTCAAAGCCCCAAATGGATCATATATTGCATTAAAAAAAAACCAAAGCACTATCATCGTGGTGCCATAAGTAATAAAGATGATTATTAAGCACACATGGTCTAATTTTTGGGCAGCTTTTGGAGATGAAAAAATTGATGAAAGTGGAAGAAAGATGCTACAAAAAGTCCGTCCTTTGATGAAGGCATTAAATCACCCAACAAGTGCAGCAGCACCCGCTCTCACGATGTTCTCAGGAGCAGGGTTATACTCCCAAAATTTATAGTTAATTAAATTAACGACCCAGCTTTGACTCTCCTCTCATTTTAGCCAACTACGAGGCACGTACCTAAAATAAACACAGTTTTCTCAGCAGCCTCACGCAAAGAAATTCAAGTTTGAGACAAATTCACCTGCTTAAATCAGGCCGCTGCTATTTCCAGCTCAAAGCCTGGTTTTACCAGCGAGTCCCCACCGGCCTCCCGAGGGGAACGTTTGTCACCAGCACCTCCACAAACGAGGCCACAGCGGATTTTGTCACCCTATTAAGCGTCGTTTTTTTCACCCCATATTTTCATCCAGCCCTTTTCCTGTTGGGTAAATCTATTTTTCTGTCATTTGTAGTGATGAGTTTAGAGTTTAAAAGAGTTTAGAGTTAATATTGTTGGAGCTGAAGCGCTTCTTAAGATATGGGGTGAGAGAGAGCATCCCCTGCCAGCACCTCCCCAACGCCACCACGGAGAGTAAAGTCACATCCCGCCGCAACCGCACGGCACCGAGCGGTAAAAACTCACCAGAAACACAGTAAATTCCCAGCAGAAAACTAAACCAACAAAAATTCAGGCACTAGAAAGACCACAGTCCTGATCTTCACAAGTATTTGGGCGCACAACTCATCGTGCATCCTCTGCTCTCAGCAGGGATTTGAGTGTTTCACACCCAGCACTCACACGCCGAGAGCTCAATCGCACGGCACCGAGCGGTAAAAACTCACCAGAAACACAGTAAATTCCCAGCAGAAAACTAAACCAACAAAAATTCAGGCACTAGAAAGACCACAGTCCTGATCTTCACAAGTATTTGGGCGCACAACTCATCGTGCATCCTCTGCTCTCAGCAGGGATTTGAGTGTTTCACACCCAGCACTCACACGCCGAGAGCTGACGAGCGTTTCACACCTACGAACGCGCTCGGAGAAAACCCAGCTCTCCAAGCGGGCTCTCCAGAGTGGCGTGTTAATAACGAGTCTCTCGACAGATGTCCCTCCCAGCCACATCAAATATAACAGCCGTGAGCTGCCACACTCTCACATCTATAAACTGATTTCTTTTGCGAGCGAAAAACACAGATTTAAGTGGTGAAACATCACATTTCCCCCAAAAACCGACACGGCGCAGACGCACGCTGCTCAAGCCACCGCACAGTGACTTCACCAACACGTTTTCCATCGAGCACATCCCTCCTGTTTCCTGGGCAAAGAATGTTTTTCATTCATTTTTCAATGTTTTTCACAGAAAGGAGCTTGGTGCCTGTGGTCCCTGCAATCCCCGCTCGGCGCAGGTTAAAGCTGAGATGCCACAAGTCATCGTGCCAACTCTATTTGAAGTTTTACACCTCCTCTAAACAGCAGCTTTTGTTCTACTCAAACTCTTCATCCCAGTCCTACAATTAGCACCACAGCAACTTTTATTTTTTATCTATTTTCATAGAATCCCAGACTGGTTTGGGCTGGAAGGGACCTTAAAGCTCATCCAGCCCCAACCCCCCTGCCAGCAGCAGGGACACCTTCCACTAGACCAGGTTGCTCAAAGCCTCATCCAGCCTGGCCTTCAACACTTCCAGGGAGGAGAAGCCACAGCTTCCTTGGGCAACCTAAAACGCTACAAAGGAAAAAAAGTGCCAAAGAAAAAAACACCACGATGCTTTAAAGTCCAACAGACCAACCCACTCTCCTCCTGTGACACAAAGAGTTTGCTCTTTACCTATATATGCTCTTTATATCGTGGCGTATGAAGAGCAGGGTCAGAAGAACCCTCCAGGGGTTCATTTTCTCCTGACAAGACGCAGGAGAAATTTGGGTTCATTTTCTCCTGACAAGACACAGGAGAAAATGAACCCAAACCCAAACCAGAGAGTCCGATCGCGGCGTACGAACGGCAGCGACCGCGGTGAGACCTCACTGAGGACTGGAAAACGGCAGCGACCGCGGTGAGTCCTCACTGAGGACACAGCAGGGTCAGGGAGAAGAAATCTGATGTTGTCAGCAGTCCAATGTGGAGAATTCTGGCCAGCACCTTCAGCTGACAATAATGTCTTGAATAGAAAATTAGCAGGAGAAAATCATCCCTCCTCATTGTGCTGCCGGCAAACGCGGCGTGTAACTTAATCATCACGTATACGGCACGGTGAGCCCACTTCACAGACAGGTGAGCGGTGAGGCATCGCGGTAGGGACCAGCACTGCTCTCCCCGGGTTATCAAGGAGCCATCACCTCCTCTTGGGAGGATCCGTCCCGTTACCGCGCTCCTTGCGTAAGCGACTCCCACGACGACGACGGCGTTGTCGGTGCAAAGACGTTTCCCTTAAGCATGGGATTGTCAGAGATGCTCGAGCCGGTGAGTCACCAGCAGCCTCCTCCTCGCCCACAAGGAAAGCATACGGGAGTCGGCGGCTCAGCAGCGAGGGAACCTGTCATTAACTGGACGAGAAACTCCCTTTTCCTCTCAAGATGAAGACGGGGAAACTCTTGGAGTTGTTTTTTAAGCTCGTGTGTCTCTCTGCGGGATGGCCGAGCCACCTGAGTATGGCCTCAGCCACGATGGTTACTCAGAGATTTTCATGTTAATGCCCAGAAAAAAATACTCCCTCCCCCCA
>NW_010329058.1:4322-4555 GCF_000700745.2 Antrostomus carolinensis
TCCCCCCCCCCCAAAAAAAAAAAACCCAACGGCTTTTGATTGAGGCAAAAGCCCCGGTACAGCAGCTGACAGTGAAGTTCACTCCGGTTCGGACACAGAACAGGATTGAAAAGCCGGACGGATTTCCAGGTAAATCCGATTTGATCCACATTGGAGGAAAAATAACCAGATTATAACTATTTGGTCCCAAATCAGCATGAATAGGAGTTTCCATAACCTGGCACCCACTGCCT
>NW_010329059.1:0-422 GCF_000700745.2 Antrostomus carolinensis
GCATCACACGAGGCTCACACGTGGCTTCACATGGGGCTCACACACCATCTTGCACGGGCATCACACGGGTCTCACATGGGTCTTGCACGAGGCTTCGCACGGGGCCTCACACGGGGCTTTGCATGGGGCTCACATGAGCATCGCACGGGGCCTCACACACACCTCGCACGGGGCTTTGCACGAGCATTGCACACCCACGGGCTGCCCCCAGTGCTTCCCCTCCCATCCTGCAAGTGTGCAGCCAGGCCTCACACAAACACCTCGCACGGGGACCTCTCACACAAGCACCTTGCACGAGGACCCTTGCACAACCACCTTGCACAAAAGATCCTCACACAAGCACCTTGCACAAGAACCCTTGCACAAGCACCTCACACGGTGACTCTTGCACAGGAACCTTCACCCAAACACCTCACACGGGG
>NW_010329060.1:0-22578 GCF_000700745.2 Antrostomus carolinensis
AAAAAAAAAAATTCTTTAAAACTTCCTGCTCCATGGAACTAAGCTATCAGAATAGAAACTTAAAATTCATCAAATTATTTCACTCGCACTTAACAAACCTGAATTTGATTTCTATCTTTTATTAAAAATGATCACATGGGGCACACTATATTTTATATAGGCAATTCCAGCTGCAATAAAGGAAATGTGTTAATCCATTCGTTTACTATCACTCAGAGAAAGTAACCGTGCAGCATGTGACCTTTCACAGCTCAAACTAATCTCACTTTTATTCGTTCTGGGACTTGACGGCTTAGTTCTCGTTAACTACTGACGCTTTCGGGTACTTCCAAATACCCTAAAGATACTATATAACCAGGCATCAAATCTGAAGTTATGAATGTGCAGTAAGCTTTATATTCACAATAAAATAGTACCTTACATTGTGTTGCCCTTCAAAAATCTTCTCATGTCAAGGTGGAAAACCCTAAAAATTCTAGTCCTACTTTGATCTGAAATAGATTTATTTTTTCTTTCCTGGCATCTAATGTGCTGTTAATGACATTGTTAGCAATATAAGGAGATGATATGTCCCTGATAAGCAGACTTTAGGTTAGCCTGCTGATTATTGATCATTTTTATCTCTTAGGAGAGCACCAGTCTTTCTTTTTGGTAAAGCTAGTGGCTAAAACAGAGGCGCAAAAATCCATGCTGGATTGATGATGATAGTTAATGCTCTCATTTCAAAGTCTTAATGTGTCTTAAGTTTCTTCAGCCTTTTCGAAAAAAAGGCAATTCTTTACTCTGTGGTATAAACAACAAGAGTTACTGTCTCCTGCTATAACAGTTAATTTTTTATATTTAAAAACTAATTCAGTTATAGATTTAATAACCTAGATAAAGAAAAGATTATCTTAGTTTGTGTTAAGACAGAGCAACTAAGGTGACTGGGACAAAGGGATATCCCATGGAGATTAAACTTTCAGACATCATCTTTTCTGAAGCTTAGTGTTTTGATGTTGAGTTTCAGAAGTACTGAACTAAAAGTATTAACCTAGAAATATATTTTACTTTGTTTATTTAATTATCTTTTCAGTTTTAATTTACTGCTGTGCAGATAATTTTGCATTCATGTCTCTCAAGGATATATAATACCCAAAACATATTAAACACCGGAGAGTTTGCAACATATTCATGCAGCTTTGGTCAGAGAAAGAAAGCAGAGACTGCTCTGATGGATAAACATGAAAGAAAGAGACCAGAAAATTATGTGGAAGAATCTGAGATATTGAGAGTATTGGGTACACTGTCAAGACTGAAACAGTGATCTCTAAACCCACCACCTCACTGATCTTCCCCAAGAGATTATATAAACACATTGCATATTGAGAATGGTTAGTCCTTCAGTGTTTGGAGTCCAGTCTGGCATTTATTGAACCTAAGAGTTTTTCATCCCCTTAAAAGCAGAGAAAACAAAATTTTGTGTGTATACAGGAAGAGCTCCTAGAAAACAATGTTTCCTTTTAAAACTAAATGTAGAGGATCCAAAAAAATGAAACCTATAAACTAAAATACTGGAACTTACTCTCAACCAAAAGACTTTTGGCTAACCATAACAAGTACTCTGTGGATCAGTCAGTCAACAAACTTTTGCAAAAATAAAAATAAAAAAAAACCCAAAACCTAATCATTGCCATGCTAGCGTTGACTAAACTACTAACTTCTAGTGAGGTTGAGAAACTCTAGAGAAGTTGAGCAATCCTTCCTTGGCACTAACATCTGCAAATAAAATTTTCTAGAAATATGTATATCAGGATTTCCCAACTTTGGGGGAAAATAACTGTACATGAGGAGGAAATTGGTAGAGTTAACTTTGGCCAAAGAGCTAAGCAGCAATATTTTTAATGTTTCTGGACTCCATAAGTACTACGAGAGTATATGCAAGAAATAGCCCAAGCTTTCACTGCTACTGCAGCTGCTAGAATTATAACTGTGACTTTATTATACTGTAGGCTGTTAAAAAGAGCATGCAGAAAACTTGTCACACACTATATTGTAATATTATTAAGCATTTAATGTCCCAAAAAAGTACTTGGAAGATTTTATTCATCACTCCACAGCCCCATAAATTAGTAGTTTAGAGGTGGCCTTTCACTTACTCCAATTTTTGTCACATCTATTTCTAACACAAAGTCCTTGAGTATGCAAATGTAAGAATATTTTTCTTTATTCTGCGTTTTAAATCTAGCTAACTGCTTGCCAGTTTTCTATCTCTAGATATCACTTCTGTTCTCTCTAAATGCTTCTGTTTCTAGCAGCATCAAGATATAAACATCATATGCATGTACCCAAACATCCCTTAACTGCATAGAGATACACTGACACTGTATAACCTGTTTGACAAAAATATAGGACAGGACACTGATTATTTCTACTTATCTGGCACAAGTTAATACAGTTAATATAAATTAGTTTTGGTTCTACTTTGCTCATCTACAAGTTTCAATAAAATAAATGTCACCATAACACTAATAACCTTTATTCTCTATCTCAATTGGAAGCTGTTTGCCCTTACTAGCATTAGAGAACTATTTAGGTAAATAAGTAATTTGAAACAGTAGCATCATCATGCACTGACAGTGTCCAAAGGGGTAATGACAAACCCAGGTGTATTAGTAAAAAAGGGGTGGAGGAGGGAAGGGGCTATCTTGAGGGAGGGGGATATTTTGAAAAGTGATGGTACTTGAATATAAAATAAAGCAATTCTCTTATTTTAAAATAGGAAATACAGACCTCTAGTGGTCAATATGAGTTAAACTTCAAAGCGATTTAAATGTCATTGTGCTTAACTGATTTTTCCTTTTCCTTTACATTTTCCTCCCCCCCAGTCATTCAAAATCTCACACACTCGCAATTCCACTGTTCAGTCATTCCACAAGCATTGATTTTTCCCAGAGGAAAAAGTTCTTTCATCTGTCCTTTTCTCACACAAATTTTAAGACTGGAATTGAGTACAGTTGAAAGATACTTGGGAGAAGAAGGGAAAATTAATGAGAGTAGTCTATGAAAACAAACAGAAAAGAGATGTTCCTTCTTTTCAGAATAAACTATGAAGCCATCATACAGAAGGACTGACTCCTTTGAAGTATGCTGGAGGAAATAAATACAAAGAAGGTCTTACAGAGAAGGTCAGATTACATAAACTGTTTGCATTTACAAGGTGGCAATAACTGGTCCTCTGCTAGCACAAAGTAAGTAATAAGCAATTTAGAGTTTTAATGTATTAGAAGAACTAGATCCTAGAAAGATCATGGGCAGTTTATTTTCCAGCTACATAGAGCTAGCACAAATGAAGCAGACCAGCTCCAACTCTTGCAAGGGGAAGGCACAGAGAATCCACATATAGGTTAGAGAATTAAAAAGATAAATACTTCACTCTAAATAAAAGAAGCAGGCAACACAAAATTAACAGCAACTTCAACAGTCTGGCAGTTGCTTTAAAAAAGACTGACTAGGCGGACTGCTGTTAAATGAAAATGCACAGGCCAGTATAAGGTCCTGCAAATTTTATGTGTCCTCATATCAGACCATTGCCTGATCCAAAAACAGAAAGAGTAACAGCCAGCTTGACAACTAATATGAACCTTTAAAAGCTTGCTTTCTGTTTTCGGTCCCCATTAAGTGGTGTATGGACAGTGTTCCAGTCGTGTACTGCCTGTTGCAGTTCCAGTTCAGTAATATTTTGATTTATTGTCATTTACCATGAAGTCAGATGCTGACCTCTGTGGAAGATAGTGGCAGTGATGACAGGAGGCCTATGCACACTGCAAGGCCACAACAGTTTGAATTACATGCCTTTATTTGTCCAAGCTTTTGTGTTTCTCTCACCCTCCTCAATTCACCTATCAACTCTGAATGAAAAATGCCTAGGAAAGCCATGAGTGGGGAATACAGACTATTAGAAGGAGAAGCAGAAATAAGGAGAAAGGTGAACTTATGGCTTCACAGTGCAGAGAAGAGTCTAAAGTAGGCATATGAAATAGAATAAATTACATTCATTAAGGCAGTGAAGATAAAGGGGTTTGTTCTGCTGGATAGGAAAAAGAAAAAAAGCAGTGCAATAAAGCTTGTGGGAAGTGTCATTAGTTTCTCAGCAATTGGAAAAAGAAGGTAGAAGTTAGGAAAGAGGGCGATTTAACCCAAACTAAAGAAAAAGGTTTATGCCACCAGAAAGAAATAAACATGGTTAATATATTGATCATATTGTTCCAACAATTTTTCAGTTTCTCTTCGACCTGTGCAAAAATTTTATATAAAAATAGTATGCATCATCCACTTAAACATGGAAATATGCTTTCATTTTTAACAAAAGCAAATAATCCACCTATCATCAGAAGAAGGAAAAAAACCAAAACAAAACCAAAAAACCTCACATTATGTAATGGTGAGGTGGCTACACTGTGGCAAGGTTGGTCAGCATGAGCTTATTTGGTCTTTGTCAAAGCAAGTATCAAAACCACATTTTTGTTTAAAATCTGACTTGTGACACCTGCTTACCTATTTATAGCTGATTTAAGTTCTCACAGAAAGCCACAGTCAGTGCTGTCTTTATCTTTCAGCAGGCAAAGTGCTGTTTACCTTGCATGGGCTCAGCATTCCTTGTTGTTTCCACAGGCAGTTTAATTAGGACACACATTCACCTAACAGAAGCAATGAGTGGAGTGGTAAATAATAGTTGGTAGAGCAGTCTGAAGCATTTCATTATCAGTGACTTATTATAATCATTGTAATTAAAAAAGATAAAAGGTCAAACAGGACAGTAACGTACAACAGGGGTTTGCTGCTTACCAGATAATTTGCTTCGAGATTTATGTTGCCACACTATTCACAGTAGTATCAATTCAATCCTCACAGAAAAAGCTCCTTGTATACCAGCCTTAAAATAATCCAGTTATTATGTTAATCCAGGTCATTTGAGATGGAATTATAAATGTGCACAATTTCAATACTCGCATTTAACTGGACAGTGGTTTAACCTACTCTGGTGAGTTCCAGCAGTATAATGGCTGTACCAGCCATCTGTTTCTGCAACATTTTTAAACAATCTCCAGTACTTCCCATGTAGAAGTACCTACTTTGCATAGAACATATACAACTGCAGCCTTGGAACAAATGGATGAACTGTGGCAAGTGAGAATGACAGCAGAAATGACAGTGGTCCAGAAGAGAAATCACTGCCTGTAAGGAGTTCGCATCGCCACAGCTGCCCTGGCTCACCACTCCACCTTCCAAAACAAATGACTTCCTTCTCCTGTGTTGAAGCTTTTTCTATTGCTCTAAAGTTACTGATTTCCTCAAGGCAGCAGATCTACCTGAGGCTAGCTCTGAAACTTTAAAATTTCCAGGAAATTTAAAAATTCAGTTTGGGCTTAGCCATACCTTCCTTACTGTGCTTCAGATGTAAGGCTCTTACAAGGTTCATTCTCACAGCAGTACTAAAACTGTCTTCAGATATACAAATGGCAATCCATATCCATTTACCCAAAAGCAACTGCATAATGTATTTCTGCTTTCTTTACTGAAAATAGTGATGGCTTTATTTATTCAATATAATGGCTTAGTATAATTTACAATGTAGGTAGAAAAGGGAAATTGTAAGTTAAACAAAACACACTACACCGAAGAGGTGGATGAAGTGACCATGAGAAAGGTGCTTTGACATCTACTGCTGTACAGAAACAATCCCATCAAAGGGGGAATATTCACCATCAGCTACATTTCTCTTAGCCACTGACTCTGCTAGTTAGTACACATAGAGCAGGATGCACTTGCCAAATTATACCACCAGTTGGTTAATTTAATCACAGAGAAAAGTCTTGCTCAGCCTTAACTGGGCCCTGATGCACTTTACTGCAAGTCTGATTTGCAGTGGTGATTTTCTTAGTGGAAACTTCACTACAGTTTCTTATTGCTAAGTTTGGGGCTGTAATCTTGACGAGTATATGAGTGGGCAGCAGCTGTGATAATGAATAGACCATGCAGCACCAGCATGTAGCTGGGACAAGGCAAATATTACCAGACCTTGATGATGTAGAATCTATCAGTTATTGTCAAGTCTCCTTGGGCACTTTCACAACCAAGGGATGAGATAAGAGGATTTCTTTATCTTGAAATCTTTTTATTATGGTTCTCCCTGTCCTATGGGTAGCATGACCTTCCACAGAGCCAAACACCATGTATTCTAGATTTGGCACAATTTGAAAGCTAGGAAGTTGAGCTCAGGATGTATTACAGTGCTACATGTGATCAGAATTGGGGACATTTCTTCTTGTCAGCTGTATTTGCTTCACTTAACTTCTTAAACCTGGGAAAAATAGCTGATGTCATTTTGAGACATCTGTACCAACTGAGGCAAGAAGACTAATTCACAGAATGAATTGGAGAGACAGGGAGGTAACACATCGCACATCTTGACAGAGGATTTATTAGTTATATTTAACTAGATATTCCAAACTTGCTAGAATTATCAAGAACCTAAATTTTGAAAATGCCCTGCTGGCTTTATGGAAATGAATCAGCTTATTAATGCAAATGTACTGTAGAACATTTAAGACAGAAAAATACTGAGTCTTTTGAAAGGTAATAAATTGAGAGCCAAAGGTTGACCTTACTCTCAAGATGCTGACTGCAACTCATATTCTGCATTCAGTTCCTGGCTTCACTTCAGACTTCCTGTGTGGGTTTTCAGTAGACACATCTGTGCCTCACTTCCCCATTAAAAAGAAAGACTAAAAGTACAGTCCATTTGGAATAAGGTTTGTCGCCCAACAAGAGCATGTCAAACACTTAACAGAGCAGCATTCTGTCCTTAACAGGAAGATCAGTGCTGAACAACGCAAATAGTGAACAGCCACCTCCGTAACAACGCAGCCCATATTTCTATAATGACAGGTATCTTTTCTTTCTGAATGCATCTGTACTGCCCAGGGTCTTAGGATGTGTATATTTATCTATATAAAAGTGACTTACGTATATAAGGGGTTTATTTTATTTTTAAAGCAAATATATTTCACTTCATCTGTTTTCCAAGTTGGGTTTGGCTGACAGCTGTCAGGATCCTGCAGACAATAATAAACACTACTCTGCAATAATAACCATCTTTTTTGTGGGTCTGGTGTTTTGGTTTTTGTTTTTTAATTTTAATCTCCACTAGTTTTGGTAGACTGTCTATTTGTAGACTCTGGAAATGATTTAGGATCAGAGTCACTTACAGTGTCCTACCTGCTTCCTAAAGTCATAAATCATTAATAAGGAAATAATTCTTGCAGAACACACAAGCCCTGACAAACCAAACAGGTGCTCTGTAAAGGAGATTGATACCCTTTCCATACACTTAATGCTGTCCAGAAATATTATTCATACACTAAGACTACAACTTCAGCTCTTGGATACATAAATTCTGTCATTAGCTGAAAAGGTAACGTGAATTGTGGTTCCCCCTTTCACCTGTCTTAAACTCTTTCTACAGTTACTAATGTGCAACAAATCGGCGTATGTCCAGATTTTCAGATTTTTTTTTTCCTCATTAGTATTTAAATACCATAGTTCCAAGCCAGATGGGGAGCTAGGCAACTTCTGATTATATAAGGTATTTATGGTACAACAGAACACTGGACTGTGTGAGTGTCTTCATCTTTCTCTATGATGTAAAAATTGCCTCAAAGAGTAAAGTTTAATGTATAGAAAAAAATTTCTAGTAATTCATATCAATATGAGTACCTAATCTGAATTCACTTATTTTCTTAATGCATTATACTCTATATTTACAGAATGAACTGGTATTCAAGAGTGCTAAAGTGCAGTTTCTGAGGTATCTGAGTAACTTTGCTCATTAGATATTTCACCTATTTATGGAAAAAATAACCTAAAGACTCTCCTGATTTTATAGTAATCTGCTAATTTGAGTCTCTGTTATTATTTTTGACATATGTTCACTAACCAGTCTTATTTTAAATTAGAACCTTGCTACCTGGAAGAAGTTTGTTAGAATTCAATTTATGTTAAAAAGAATCTAAGAATTTTCAGCCAGCTCGTAACATTCTTACCCCTGTTTTATTCTGCAAAGAAACTGTCTACTAAAATAGAAATCAGTTGAGAATGCAACTGAAGATGGCTTATTTTCAAATTCAAAGACACTGACACATTGTGTTAAACACAAAAACTTGACATTTAATTGAAACTCTTTAAAAATTAAATCCCTGTCATGAATACTATTTTCTTCCTCTGTTCCTCTCATAGGTGTGAACTTTTCTCCCTGAAGCTAGGTTGCAGCTGAAGAGATCAAGATGATTCCAAATTACTCTACTGAAGAAACCATTAAAAGAATCCATGTTGACTGTCCCGTTTCAGGAAGGCACAGTTACATCTACATTATGGTTCCAACCGTTTACAGCATCATCTTTATCATAGGCATATTTGGGAACAGCCTGGTTGTTATTGTCATTTACTGCTACATGAAATTAAAAACAGTAGCCAGCATCTTTCTTCTAAACCTGGCACTGGCTGACTTGTGTTTTTTAATAACTCTGCCACTCTGGGCAGCCTACACAGCCATGGAGTACCAGTGGCCTTTCGGCAACTGTTTATGTAAGTTGGCATCAGCGGGGATAAGTTTCAACCTGTACGCCAGCGTGTTCCTCCTCACATGCCTTAGTATTGACCGCTACCTGGCCATAGTACATCCAGTGAAGTCCCGAATTCGACGTACCATGTTTGTTGCCAGAATAACTTGCATTGCCATCTGGCTTCTCGCCGGTGTGGCCAGCTTACCTGTCATCATTCACCGTAATATATTCTTTGCTGAGAACTTGAACATGACAGTCTGTGGTTTTCGGTATGACAATAACAACACAACGCTCCGGGTTGGGTTAGGTTTATCAAAAAATTTGCTAGGCTTTTTAATTCCTTTTCTGATCATATTAACAAGCTACACCTTAATCTGGAAGACCCTAAAGAAGGCATATCAAATTCAAAAAAATAAGACCAGAAATGATGATATTTTTAAGATGATTGTGGCAATAGTATTTTTCTTCTTTTTTTCCTGGATTCCTCATCAAGTGTTCACTTTTCTGGATGTATTAATTCAATTACATATAATAACAGACTGCAAAATCACTGATATTGTGGATACGGCTATGCCCTTCACCATTTGCATCGCTTACTTTAACAACTGTTTGAATCCCTTTTTTTATGTTTTTTTTGGAAAAAACTTTAAAAAATACTTTCTTCAGCTAATAAAATACATTCCACCAAATGTCAGCACACATCCAAGCCTAACAACAAAAATGAGCGCCCTTTCATATCGGCCACCAGAAAATATACGCTTGCCCACTAAAAAGACTGCTGGGTCTTTTGATGCAGAGTGATGCGTTTCGCAATATACTTTTTTTTGAACAACCTTGTGAGCAAAGCAGCAAGAATGACAAAACTCATCTGCAGTCCTGAGCATCATAGCTTACTGCTCATGACAGAAACATTACTGTATACATCCACATACTGTAAAGATTTAGCAGTGGCCTTTTATTTTATGTTGTGAAGAGGACTGCTCGTTTTTAATTTTGTTTTTCTTTACTGAAAGCAACATAAATGATGAACAGGCACGTTAGAGTTTCTGTCAGCATCCTGCAGTTTACTCGGAACTCCAAAAACAAAGGATAGAGAAAACTCCTAACAAGTTCAGAGAACTTTTTCAAGGAAAACCTTGTATAAGTGACATGAACTAAGAAAGATCTGGTTTGCACATAACATGAGCTATTTCAAATTCTGTTCAACAAGTTGATGGAACTACACTGCTTGTTTTGTTGGGTTTTTTAAATGACATAAGTGTCATATCATATTTATAATATATTTTCAAATATATGCTATATAGAGAGGCCCAAAACTCTAATGGAAATTCAAGGTCCTTGAAATTGGTCTAATTCTGATTTATGCTACAATTTTTCATTTTTAAAATGGCAATTTTTTCATAATAATATATGCAATAAAATGCAGATTTATTTATTAAATATATAAGAAATATATTTTTAGATTTATATTCCTACTCAGATTTAAAACATTGCTTTGTAATTGTACATTTATATCCCAGTGGGTATTTTTACTTTAGTTTAAAAAAGAGTAAGTGTGTATATATACATATATATATACACATACACACAAAAAAAAAAAAGGGGGTTTACTCAACCTTTCCTCATGATATGCCACACTGATTTTGAAGAACATTACTTATGGAGTGGGTTGACTCCATACTCTATATGACTAAAAGTAAAATTCTGTATTTGTAAACATGAGTTTGGGGACAGAGGTGATCAGAAAACTTCAAACTATTTTTTGTATAATAAGTGCACTCAATGAGAGAAATTCCTAACTAATCAAATCCACTCAATTTTTCAAATTCTTGGACATTTAGTAAACTCACATTCTGATAAGCAAAAATGTGACAAAGCCTGTATTACAGTTTAACCAATAATGTTTTTAGTCACATCACAAAACACCCAAGACCAAACTTTATTCTTTGCTTTTATGGAATTCCTCTCCATTTATACAAACCTAATCCTAGAGTATTTGCTCCCTGTAGAACCTTTTTTAATGTGGATGGAACTAATTCAAATTTATACTAGCATAAATCAGAACAAAAGTCTGGCTCAAACTCCATACAAATGAGGGGGGAAAGGCAATAAGCTCTTGTAGGAAGTTTTAGCTAATGATATCCTCATATGTCCTTTTTACTTCAAATAATGGACTCCAGAAAATATTTCTCCTTGATTCACACTCACTTACTGTCTTCAAAGATAAATGAATTCATAAAAACTTTTTGACATAGCAAAACTTGAGAAAAATTTCACAACTTTACATATATCAGGTAGACAAATACATGACCCTTGAGAATTTCCAGTATTTCTGAGCTTCAGAATTACACATCTAATGTGGCTCTGTCTCAGGTAGCAAGTGGTTGAATTATCTATATTTTCTTACTATCAGTCTCTTGCTTATACACAAATAATATTTTAAGTTGTTTTCTACTTTAGGAAATTATTTTAAATCAAAACACAACTAAAGTTATTTCTGCAGTTTAGTACTTTTTAAAGAAAAAAATGGGACTACAACCATGTCTGGGAATCTTGTGCTTCTTCCTGCTCTTTCATTCACTTATTTTAAGGCAAGTTGCTTCAGTTTTGCCTTTGTTCTTCCAGCTGCAAAATGGGAACAATCTCTACTTACATATGTCACCAGGCACTGTGAGGATTCACGAAAACTTCTGAAGCCGTATGGTTAAAAAAAAAATCTTTCATTAAAGGTTTAAATTAATTTAATTCCAAAATGGTGTCTCAAAATTTGAAACCTGAATGTGTCATTTAAAGACACCACTAAATTATTCTTATTATATATAATGTTTTATATTTAGCTTATATCTAACCTTACATGTGAGACAGACATTCCTTAAAAGTGAATATGGCAATAGTCCCATGCATTATAAATAGCATCCAGAACAGCAGCACTGCCTTGGCACTCAGTAAGCTGACTGAGGACTGAGAGAGCTTGCTATTTATCCGTATGATATTTTCTTCATGTACACATGTGCCCACGCTGAGCAGTATCGGGAGCTTCCCCTGGCAGAAGCAGCTCTGTCTCAGACATAATTCAGTGTGCTGTGCTTGCCACCTGCTGGATGCAGCCACAAATCTGTTTTTCATCTCAAAAGCTGTTACAGGAGGAGACAGCAATATTTCCCTGCCTCCTGATGGATCTGGAGATACTTACTTGTGGCAAAACTCCTGTAGAAATGAAATACAAACTTGTTCATCTGTGAGGCAGTTAAATTCCTCAACAGGGGCTAAGCAAGCATTTCCTCATCACCTGCTGATGATCCCTTTGGTCACTGAAATCCAGCATCCCCCATGACCACAATAGGTACCACATTTGCAAAACATTGATTGCATTACTACAAGAGCCATTACAAAGAGAAGAAATAAATATATGTATAAAAATAAAAATCAAAGCATATTTGCGCACCTGACAACTTAATATTTGGCTGAAATGACTCATTTATCACTAAGAAGCAGAATCAGTAGTGACCACGAACAATAAAAATTACTATTACAACGAAAAACTGAAAAGAAGACATTGGTTAGTGATTTTGATCATTTCATGCCAGATCCTGTGTTCCTACAAGATGATGTATCCCAGGCTGCTGGTGCCACCTGTGCCTACCTGCGTCATGGGGGCAAAAGCACGAGCACGCACATTCGGCTGGATTGCTGCAGGAAAGGCAGGAAGGGGTTGCAGCTGGTGTGCTTTGAAGGCAAGACTGACCTTGAATTGATAGGCAAAGAAAGTGGAGGGCAAAGCTGCTGTTAAATAATGCTTGGAAATTTTTGTTCTCCCAAAGGGTGAGAAATGGTCATCAGCTGCCAAATCCAGAGGATCCTAGGCAAATCAATAGATTCTGGAAAGTATTCAGAAATACAACTCCAGCAACTCTAACAGGGCAGCAGCAGAGAACAAACTTGCAGAGCACAGAGGTTCTGTGTACAGCCACATCCTGCACGTTCAGGCTTCCCCACAAAGCCCCAAACTGACAGCTAACTGAAGAGTCCCCATTTTCCTCAGCACAATCAAGCCACTTCACCACACATACAGCTGCAACAAATGCAGGTGCTGAGAAACATGTTGTTGCTGAGCCTTACACTCATCTGCCCACCTACTTGCTGAAAATCCTGTGCTGGAGTCCGTGCACGGGGCCTGCAGAGCAGCAGTGTGACAGAGCGCAGGATCTGGCTGCTGGCGTGGACACTTGGCTGTAAGGTCCCTACTGAGGTACAGGTGGGATATGGCCAGAGTATCCTTTGGTGCAAGAACCTACTCCTTGCCAACAGAGGAGGAGGGAGTAAGATGTGACTCTGTCTTTGCGGAACTTTGGTTTGAGCCATCTTAATTTAATATCAAAATAAGAACTAGCTATAGATGTTTAGGAACAAACTCCCACTATCATAAAGAACATAGAGTTAATTAAGATGCAGTAGTATGCTCTTATTTTAAAAACAAGTATCCAAAGTGCTTTTCATTCTCAGGATAACCAAAGTAAAACAATTGATAAACTCTTAGTCTGTCCCTGTATTCTCCTGGTGTGACAAACTCAGGCCAGTATGAATGGGGACTGCATATAGCCAGCCCTAAGTACGGGGATCACTACTCCTAATCTATCACAATTACATTCTGGTGGCTTGTTTGAATGAATACTTTCTTTTTGCTGACAGAATAATTACTAAATCACATTATGTTTGATATGTACATGCATAATATTTATTTCTGTTTCTTGTGTGATAGTACTTTATGATGATTTGTGTTTCATGCTCTGCTCTCTACTTGCTTGCCCATTATATGTCAATCCTAAACCATATTCTAGAATCTGCCCTGGTTAGCCTAAATTCTAACAAAACAATTACAGATACAATATTTATTAATTTGGCTTCTCGGTTTAACAGTTTCCTCGGGTTACATGCTGCAGAGTAAACATGAGGCCCAAAGTCCTTTACCAGGACTACTATTTAGGTGATAAGTTCATCATCTACTTGAAACTGTGACAGCAGCAGAGAACATCATAGGATTCCCTGGTTTGGTGTAGTTTTGCTTGCATACCTTCAGCAATGATTTATCTTACTGACCTCCTTTTAAAGTATACTGAAGTGCAGCTATTCCCAGGGAGGAGTTTGTAATGGAAAGGAGAAACAAGTACTTGGGAGGGGGCAGAAGAAGATTAGTAAAATCTTCCAGAAAGTTTTGAGAGGCTCTTACAAGTTTCTTAATAATGTCTTGCTCAGTTTGGAACATAACAAGCCATTCTTCCTCTGCTCACAAGGTCAGGGTCTCCAGCTTTGCTCTTCTACATAATATTACAGGCTTGGCCAGACCATCAACCCACCAGCTTGTGCAGAGTGATGAGGTTGTTCTATCAATCATCAAGTCTGTTTCAACAGCGACCTCACTACCAAGGCTGAAGTAACAAATCCCCAATGTTAATGGCAGAGCTGTCAGGCTCATTGTCACTGGTGAGTTCAGACAATGTGCCTAGAGAATCAAGAAATGGGTACAGATCACATTTGAGAACAGCATTGTGCGATCTTTTTAGTGGACTAGTGCCATGTCCTGCAGCTTTAAAAGTACTTGGTAAATTAAGTAACAAGAACTAGATATTATTTTCTTTTAAATATTTTTGTGCAGTCTTAAGTTGTGAAGTGGTGGATGTTAGCATTTTCTGTTTCAATAGAAATTGTTTTATATTGTAGAAGTTTACTACTATTAGATAAGAACTTTTATTGTCTGAAGTATTACTAAAAACATGTCATCAATAGATATTGTTGTGAAAGCCATCTCCACTGCTGTATTAACCCACCCAAAGCAAAGAGATGTATTTCTGTATTATTGCGAGTACTACACTATTATCAGTGTATCTATAGCTATATATCTTAGACAGTATCATCCTTACCAAAGTATTTCTATTTAATGCTGTAATATTTTATACCACCATTCCTTATTCCTTTTAGTCCAAAGTCTAAGCCAGCTCGCCCTAAACTCGAGATGAATAGGTGGTGTCTGCAATTCATAGTGGAAAGGACACCTGGCTAGCTCAAAAAAATCACATGTAGAACAGCATTTGAGTAATTCACTTGTGTTTCCCAGAACTGGTTAATCTAAGAAAGTTCCTTGGAGTGGATACTTTAGAAATTACTATTTTTCCTATATACAAGTTGGAGTTTAAAGCAGAATTTAGGATTAACTTTTTAGAAGCTAAATTAAATGATAAGGCCAGATTTACTCTATGTGACATAATATTCTGAGTATTACATTACATTATGAATAGTGGCCCTGAAAAGCCAGACTCAGGCTGCCTGTAGCTGAGTATTTAATGTAAATACATCCACTCATTTAGAATAATCTTTGGTGTTTCTAAGTAGTGCCACATTGTACAGTGACTTCAGTGGAAACAGAATCAGGTTCCAGCATAATAAGAGGAGATTGGTGCCTCCCCCAGCTCCCATGCCACCCTCAAAAAAAAAAAAAAAAAAAGAAGTAGAATGGATCACATATTTCCATTTCAAATTTATATGAAAATAAAATTTACCCCTAGTAAACTCCAGTTCATACTCTGTTTCATAGTGTCACACACTGGAAAAAAGTGAAAACCAGTTAAAGGCTGGGCCTATGAAATTTTACAGCTTATCTATTTAATAACTTACTTATTTTCTATGTATTTTAATTATTCCTCAGCTTTATATATTGGCAGTGCTGTGAGCCTACAGTCAAGCACAGGCCCTGGTGCAGGAGGAGGTATACATAGACAGACACATCTGATCCCTTGGAGCTTTACAGCCTAATCAGAGGGTGAAAAATTGTTAGAATAGGGTGGAAAGCAAAGACTGTTGCTGAACAAATACAAACTGTGAAGATATTTCACCCTGCTGCAAGCCAAAAAGCTTCTCTCTTATTGAAACTAAGAAAGCAAAAAGAATAGAAAAGAAAATACTGAAAGATTTTATCTTATGAGTGAGGAACAACCCTGCACATAAACACACATAGTGACTTTCAAGCATTTCCAACTAGTATTCTCAAGCAAATGTAAACTTGTCCATTTTTAAGAAATTGAATGAATAACCCGAAATGTTGTAGTCAATTGGTGTGTATAAGATATTAGCTGCCAATTTGTCACTATTGACTTTTCTTTCAGAAAAATAAGTTAAATTACGTATTAGAAACCCATCAGATAATTATATACCCAGGAAAGGAAGATAATGTACTGCATACTTACATGAGCTCTACCTACCTAGTTTATCACACAATATACAAATACACCCCCCCCCCCCCAAAGAAAAAAAAAAAATCACAAACCAACCAGAAAACAAAACTAAAATAATTTCACAAAAATATACTATTATAGTGGGCTATGTATATTTAATTTTGCTGAACAGCTACAAAATACTAAAAGATCTAAAATAAATTTGGTTTCACAAGTTTTAATCATTTAAGTAGCTTTTTTTCAGCTTTTATAAAGATTCAGTTTTGCACTGTAAAAAACTTTCAAGCATGATAAAAATTCATAGACCCAAAGCCCTCTTTCTGTAAAAAAGTTTCACTATAAAGTGAGGGACTGTGTATGATTTACAGCATACCTTTCAAAGACAGGTCAGAAATAAATAGACCGGAGATTTTAATGTCACCTACTAGACAATCATTAATGTTGAACCTGGGTTTTGTGATATGATTACTCTGGGTAGAAGTGTAAAGCAGCATGCAGAAAAGCATACTTTACATTATATACTGTACTGTATATTCTGTACTATGCAGTGCAATGTATACATGTTAAATCCAGCAAAATTATATTTATAGTATTGAATTTCTGTGCTTATCTATGGTAGCTTTCTATACCATCATCTGTAATTTTTACATGAGTAGACAGTAGATATGCACTGCTCTGTTTCAGAAAAATTTTTCATATTTTAGACAGGTTTCTGTCTAACATAACTGTGCAAAAAAAGTAAGCATTTTTCACAGAAACATCTACATCAGACTGACTGTATTTTGAAATACTGAAAATATTAAACAATCCAAAATAACTTTAAATAAGTGTTGATTTAACTTAATTTTCACACTGTATGGTTAGATGGTTTTTTCCAAGTTTTGTTTCTCGTCAAACCTACAAGTAACTGTGTTTTTAGCTTTAACTCCCAATGCCAGTAGTAGAACAAAGTCTGACAAAAACACTGGATTCTAAACAAAAATGTACATTATCTGTACAGCTCACGCCCCAGAAATTATGAAGTTGCACATAAAATTGTTCTGATCAACAAGGTTTGTGACTCAATTTCCAGTTCATTAAAGAAATTTTTAAATGTTTACTAAAAAAATATATTGTACTTGTTGCTCAAATCTAGATAATATTCTACCAAGGGATATACTCCTACAATTCTTTTACCAATGGTCTCTATAGCATCTAACTTCAGTTTTCTTGTGGGACTCTCCACTAACGTGCATATCAAATATGTTTCAAGAGCTTGACAGATCAGTGCCAAAACCACATCAACATTGATTACTGTGACCCACAAGTACATGTTGGATTTAAATCTGGAATGGAATCATGATACTGTCAAGACACTAGAAAAGTATACAGTACATTTAAAAAGACATCTAAAAGCATACTCCAATTTTGACCTCTTACCTCCAGCCCAAAAGATGACTGCAAACTTTTCATGCAAGATAAAATACTGCTTACACTTCACTGCTTATCTTGGAGCTGTTTAAAGGCTAATTTTTCTGCCAAGTTAATTCCAATATTTTGACAAGGTTTTTCCATGATAAAACATGCTTTTATCTCTCCCGTGATACCATTTCATGGATGATTTGCCTATGTTACAGGAGAAGCTTATCAACACTGCAAAGCTCCATAATTTCCAGCTACAAGCAGATCATCACCCCTGACATTCAAACTTGCACAGAGTATCAGTGTGCTCTGCGCACGTTTATGGAATCCAGTTTCACCTACTACAGATGCTCTGGCCCAATACAGTCTTGGAGGCAATGACATCCTGAAAAAAAAAAAAAATAATAATACTGTAGACACAGGTATCCCTAAATTTCACCTACAATGAAATACCTGCAATGCCTGCAGAAATGCATTTATGGATAATAAATAATACTGACTGTCATCCAGCACATAGCATATACAAGTCACTGCTGCACACCAGCATGCTGCAAATATGCACTGAAATACACTATGGCTTTATTTAGCAAAGCCTTGTATTTAATTATCCATGTCTACATTTAACTAGTTTTTTTTCTACTATATGTTATTCTCCTAACCCACAGAGAGTATTTCATGCATAGCTGTTAAATTCACTGTAACAGTGGAGAAAAACACGTGCATAGAGCACCATAACTATGTTAATTCCACATTGTTTTCAAATGTGTGTTTTCACAAAAAACAAAGGAGTCTAAGACTTTCTCTATGTGCTTTAAATTTGAGGAATGTTTGATTTCCCAGAAGTACACTGCCATTCTCTCAGGATGTCGCTACCAAATTTGGAAACAAACATTCTTATGCACAACTTTTGAATCTCAATTTAAACATTATTTTTAAATTTAAATTAGATTTCTGGTCTACTATTCATTCTGCTGACTGTCCATTTGACAAGATTTTGCTGGCAGTCATTTCAGTATTTCTTTATCCTTCAGAGAGCCTCTGTTGCTTAAAGTAACAGAAGATAAAATATTTTTTTAAACAGAGGGGAAAAAAATTAAACTTGCACAGAACAAGAAACACTTGAAGACAGGTCAGTGCAGATGTGGTTCCTAGAGCTGCATAGAAAATAGGCAGATTTCAAACTAAGAACCTATCCAAAAGGCAGAAGTTGTCTGAAGGTTCAATATTACCTCAGGCTGTTCGTGTAAATCTTCAGGCCTTACAGGAATCAAAGTTGCAAACATACATTTAAGTATACTTTAAACCCTTCAATATTCTACATTTTGATTTTAAAATTCTACCTTGTACCAGCAAGCATTGCCATTGATTCAGAGAAGTAAAGGCAAAACAGTTCTGCAAATACCGGCCATAAACCCATCACAGCTGTTCCTGTGAGCAAACACTGCAGTCTGAACACTGCTCCTAAGATCACTGTAGTGCGGTACTGAAATCTGATGTATTTCCATGTAAAATGGTATTGCTGTACAGACAAGATTATAATTGCTAGCCTGTTAAATAAAACTTGGCATTTTTGAGATTATGGAAAAAATAGAAATATATGCAATCATCTGCAATGCACAATATTGAAGCTTTAAGAACATGAGGAGTGGTACTGTGGCGGGCAAAAGAAATCTATCAAACAAGCACGAACACTGGTTGAATCCTGTTCACACTGATGTCAGCTGGAATTTTACTATCGGATTGACTGAAAAGACAACACTCGGTTCTAAAAAAAAATCTCACATGCTACCATTAGTTTTAGAAAGGAAGCAAAAATTGCATCTGAACAATCATTTCATCTCCTCTTGTACAGAGATGAAAATACAGCATGCAACCACAAGAAAACTACTTGCATTATCATGGTGTATACACTGTGCATTCAGCTGGGCAGCTCAACACAGAACAGATCAAGTCAAAATGATGGAACCAAGCATTTGATCCATCTGCTTGAAAAGGCTGTTTTATATACAGACAAGAATCTAGAAAATAACAAAAACTTAAATGCTTTATTTCCTTATGCTATGAGGCAGCTTCCTAGCCATCATCTTTGGGGTTTTTTTCCCCTGTGCACAGCACTTCTTTGTAGCATATATTAATCAGGAAATTAACCTGATGCTATTCTGACTCACTATCAGAGTTTGAAGTCATTTGCATTAAAACCATGTACAGTGTTGCTTAGTAACAGAGACAGTGGAATAAAGCCATAAATTGGGAGGAAGAAGATGAGGCAGGAGGAAATCATAGCAACATAAAAACTTTTATAGGCACTTAAGCATATTTTTCCCTGATTGAAGCAGAATTCATGAAACAATTACAACCCCATGACAAAGGCTGGTAATGATTAGCTCTTAAGAGCTACTGTTATTTTCTGACAGTCTGGAAGCTGGTTTTGTTTATTTCAGGAAAGGAAATATCAAGTCTTCTTTGGACTATCCAAAACTGAAGACACAGATGAACACCAGATAATTATCTAGTGCCAGCATTTCAATGAAGCTCCCACTGTAGAACAGGATACCCATGTAAAAATTCATAATTGTAATCAATTATTGTCACCCAGAGTTTGTAAAGTAATAATATACACTTCGGTACCCAGTACTTGCATTACGCTGCACAACAGTAGAAAATATACAGTCCAATTATAGTGAAGGAATTATGGGAGAAAGAAAGCTTTGTGAAACAATTTTAATAAATTTAGTCAGAAATATTAACAGAAAAATAAACGGTATAAAAAGAAAAATCGATATTGTAATAAAGTCATGTCCACACAAGTCTTTCCAGCATTTCAGCAACATTTGTACCATGATGTACCTTTCTCATGGTACCTAAAAATTTCTTCAACTCAGTCATGGAATGCAAAAGGTTTTTCATTTCAAAGGTCATACAACAAGACTTGCATAGAAAGAGAACTCTTACTGTTCTTCATAGCATAGACCCAAACAAGGCCCTCTGTCTTGGTATTCTCTAATGTTACTAGAATCTTGGCTTTGATTTAATCACATTATTTCAGTAAACTTTGAAAGGTCCAGTCCTAACCCTATCATTTCAAAAAATTGCTCAAAGCTTCAAACAGACAACAGCTTACTTCAAACACCACTTCAGAGCCCAGCATCGAAACGTAACCATAACGCAAGGTAAAAATGCAGCAGTTCCCATCCCAACCAACCGAGCAGATACATCTGTCAAACAGGTAGGTATTGCAGCCTCCTTTCTCTGCCAAGAGAAGAGGTAACCACCTTCTTCCTGTGCCTATGCCACCAATTTCTAGAAGAAGCAGGGGTTTTGTGATATACTCTTCCAAGTGAGAGCATGGAGTTGATAAGGAGAGAGCCCCACCAGAGCAGAGCACTGTGTGATTTCACTGTCCTCTTCCAATTGACACGCGTACCCTGTTTTTTCTGCATTGTTGTGGACCTCCTTGTTATGTCTAATATTAAAATGAAATGTTGTACAGACAAGGGAGACAAGTCCATGCATCTACTCTGGAAATTCATTTGTATATTTATGATGCTGAATAAACAACTATACAATAAGCTAACATTTACTTAAGAAACTCAGAAACAAGACTATCTATTTTAGCCATTAGAAAACTACATATATATTGTTTATATATATATATATATAAAAAAGATCATTTCTTATTACAAAAATATCTGAGCTTACCTCAGAACCTACCCAGTCGTAACTTTGAAGTCATAAGATGAACCAATGAGGATTTCTCTTTACAAAGACCCCACCACAGTTTAAATATCCTTTTTGATAGACAGTAATTTTAAAACCTTTTCTGTCATCTCAAGAATAGAAGACACAGAGGGGCTACACCACTTCTCTAAAAGAATTGTCATATACCATATGAAACATTCAGAAGCAAGGACAGAAAGTACTGCAGAAATATAAAGTATTAGAGAAGTACTAAGACTAGATAGACTCAGGCTAACCGTGCTTCTGTTTATACGTGTAGTCTGACATTTGCCAGAATACATTTCCTCTCAGGCAGTTGTTTTAGGACGAAAAAAACTGATATAATCTTTGGACCACAACCTTTTAAAATAGCTGCTTAGTTTACTACATCACACCTGCCAACCCCATATCAAGTGCATCCACAAAGTCACAACAAATTTAATTTAAGTTTCATTGACAAATTGTTAAATACTCCCCAGTTGGCTAAATTTTCCAAGAAATACATAACAAAACCTCCATTAAAAAATGCTGCTGTGAAAGACAATTCTGTGCAAAGTTAGATACACAAATAAAAATAAATCAAGCTAAGACATCACTCCATGTGATTTCCTGAGGGAGAATACCCCATAGGATTTCCCGAGCTGGGAACAAAACAATAAGAGACAATCTGTGAATTAATGTTCAAATCCAAACATAAGCACTTTATACACCAGAAAGATCACTTTTATCCCTTCTAAAACTTTTTTTTAAATGTAAGCACTGATATTTATCAGCTCCCTAGTGAAAAATATTTGTGGTTTTCTTTTAAAAAATTATGAAGCAAAACAGATGCTGCAGTGCAGAGAGCACAACAAAACAAGGAGCAGTTGTTCACTTGCTCTCCAGTGTGCCATCTACATTATTTGCAATCATGCAAGACCTCATTAGGCCATGTGCTGAGCCAGAATGCAGCCCTATTGCCTTGGGAGCTGCACACGTGCAACTGAGATCAGGATTTGGCCACGTACTTTCTTTCCCAGCCCAACAAGCATCATCCTCACGATACAAATTCTTACAGATGCACGGACAAACCCGGCCACAGTGCAACTGCACTGCAGGCAGGGCTCACGTTCCCCGTGTCAGACACGGCTCACACATAGCACGTCTGCCTTTCATCAGGACACTGACCAAGAAAATATGAAAAAGGCTGTCTGTTCATTTATCAGCTAGCACAAAGGTTAAGGAGCTATTTGTAATTCTGTCACGTCAAAACCCACCAAACCATCAGCTTACCCCAGAAAGCAGCACCATCCTCTCACTGTCAGGCAGCCAGCGGCCAGCGAGGCTGTGGCATTAGTCCTGTGGCTTGGCGCAAGCACCCAGCTGAAGAAGAAAGCAGTTACACCAGTCCTTCACCCTCATCAGCACAAAGAGTTTGTTTTCCATCCAGCACAGGGCTCACAGAGACCCCAGCCCGAACATGGGTGCCCCACCAGAAGGGAGAAGCAGCCCGGGTGCTACAGGCTCCCACACAGCTCCTGGCAGAACCGCACCCCAGGGAAGGCACCAGGCTGCACCTGAGGGCACTTACAGATCTTAATGACCCTGACAAGCACCACCTGGGACCTCTCTACCCGACCCTCGGCCCAGGA
>NW_010329060.1:22590-71513 GCF_000700745.2 Antrostomus carolinensis
TCTTTCAGCCCAGCCTGGGGCTGGGAATAGACACTGAAGGACACTGGTCTCCAGTCCTGCCCCAGCCTAGCCTGTCCCCATCTCCACGGCCCTGCTTGGCTGTCCTAGGCTGTGTCTGACCTTGGTGCCCCTCATCAGACCCAATCCTGAAAGAAAAAAGCTGAGAGGTTTGCAATTAGTCTGGCAGTGGTCCCTGGGGCCAAGAGCTGGCTGTTGCAGAGACTGCGATATGAATGTTTTCCACATAAGCTTACCTAAAGCTAGCACGGCATCCTACATAAATCACACTTCAGAATTCATAACGAGGGAGTGTGCTGGTTGGGATTGCCAAAATAATTTCAGTCACATTTTAGCATTTAGCTGCTTTTTAAGACTCCATCTCACCTGGGGGGCAAGTCTGAGTTTAGATGGAGGTTTAAGGTGATGTAAGATAAACCAAAGGTTTCTCCCAAATCTAGACAGTCCACCGGACAATCATTAAAAACCCAGGCAGGGAAAAGATGCACAGCAGGGTCTGGCTTTGGCCTAGTGATAAAACTCCTCAGCAGGCACATCAAGTGGGACATTTACAGCCCTGAACTTGTAGCTACGCTCCTTTGCCATTTTCTTCTTGGCTCGTTAGACTAGAAACCAGACTTGATTTCCATTTTTCAAATTTCAACCAATTTTATCCATCCATAAACAGTTTTGCTCAAAATGTTAAAATTTCTTTTTGCAACACCTATGAGGGGAAATTTTGGCAACTGGAGCACTGGAAAATTTTAAGAACAGGTAGTTTGGACAGCTAACAGGAACGACACAGGTTATCCAGCTTTGGGTCAAAGCAATGGGCTAGCTAACTTGTGAGAAACTTTCTGTCAGTTTAGAGGTTACTTCTGAGGCAGAGGACAAACGAATGGAATAATTCACTTAGACGTCAGCTTCAGATTTCTCAGCCCTTGCAGAAGTCCCTAACAGCAGGCAAACTAACGGCCGTTCGAAACAGTGTTGGCCTTGTGCTAAGGTCACAGTTCATGATACTGACATTAATTTATAGCAGACAAATACAGCCCGAGATAAATTTGGAAAAATTGGAAAAGGCCTTCTAATTGTTCCATTTTCCAATCGGGCAGAGCTTCAGCCCAATTTGAGATGTGTTTTGGCTTCTTGCCCCTTGAGATGGTATTCCTCTAATAGGTGTTGTTTCACAGGAAATCATTACGATCGATACTCTTGAACTACCTTTGACTCTTTCAGAACTTGCAGTCTCCCCTACCAGTGTACAAACTCTGATAGCAGGATATACAGTTCAAAGATGGCAGGAGAGAGACTTTTATGCTGTTATTTGTGTGTTCTGAAAGAGGCATGAATCATGGTGACTTACATTTACAATGAACCATTTCTATTGTAAACACATGTGGTTTACAAGGTTCATCATTTTCCCTGCAGAGCTTGTAAAACCTTGGAAACATTGATGCTAGAACCCTGAAAAAAGTATAAAATTCTTCAAACCTTGTGGATTTGCAAGGAAGACTGTTCTTAGATTATAAAACCTAGGAGTTATTTGACCCCACATGTAAAATATAACTTCTTCTCTCCTCCAGCCTTAAAAACTTACTTGAGCTGGCAAACAAATCAGAAATCACTCCTTTCAGGATCTGTACAAGAGTTAAAAACAGCAACTGTATAGTGAAACAAGACTTCAGAGGAGTTAAGACCAAAAAAAAAAAGAAAGAAAGAAAAAAAAGATTTAATTTCTGTTCTTTCTAGAACTGCAATTTTTCTTTTTAAACAAACAATTTTTTCTTCTTTCTCAGCACTGGGCTACTTCATAGCAACATGATTACATTTTTCCTAAAAAGGCATAAACCTTAAACAGCCATTTTATTAATGTGCCATTTGTGACAAATGGGAAAAAAGCAAATAAGTACCCGAAATAGTATTAATAAAACTTTAAAAGGTCAACGGGTAACATTATATAGCCCCTGTAAGGATTTGCGAAGAGCTCCATACAGTTGCATCCTTGTGACTGCAAGGGATTGTGGCCTAAGTCAGCACTTCTCAAAATGTGGTGCCTAGGAAGCAGACGGTTTCCTCCAAGTTTCCAGATGCTAAACTGCATTAAAAGAAGTATAGCATGCATTAAACCCTTTTCCCATGTAAGTAATTGCTGCTGTAATGCTAGAAAATTATGAAAGGAATGAATGTCAGCACAATTTCTGAATGGGTGGAAACAAACTACACAAGGCCATCTTTCTCTAACCACGTGGCCTAGCCCAGAAACAAGCTTAAGAACTGATGCAAGTCTATGTGAAATGCAGATTTTTAATTTTTTTTAATGCTTTGTGCTTGTCAGATTGCCTATATATGCTTTCACAGTTTGCATTCTTCCAGTCTTCTAGCCTCTACCTGACTGCAGTTCCTCAGGGTAGAGTGAATTATAAAAGAAAAATGTGTATAAATCAAAAGTCCTTGTAGATTACACTGTGGGGAAAAAAATATAAAGAAACATAATACTCTTACAGCCTAACTCTCAATTATAGAAAAATAACATCAGTGAGAAAATTACTACTTTCATAATTACTCTTCTCAATAACTGTTTTTTGAAATCCCATGAAAAGCTCTGAGAGTGCATTTTAAACTTTGAAGCAGTGAAGTAGATCAAAGTACATGTATGTTTATTCTCTCTTACTAAGGAAGCAGTACAGTATTTGACAGCTACAGGCAATGTGAATTATGTGAAACTTGTAGGATCATAAGAGCAATAAACTTGAAGCAGTATGTGTCTTAATAGATTGAAATACAAAATAAGAATGTAATGTTGGCAGTTAAATGGATTGTGGTGTTTTTCTCTCCTTCTCAGGCCAAGGATGCAGTGGTTTAGATAAGAAACAAAAAAAGCCTCACAGTTAGAAGGGAAAATTATATTTCTTTTAGTCATGAAAAGTGTAGTTTTCCTGTGTTTTAATCAAACAGTATTCAGGGGGAAAAAAAACCAAACAAACAAACAACAAAGCCTGAGATAGGAGGTAGGATAAAGTTAAATGGATTAGCTCACCTCTGGAACACAGACTTTCATCAGGAGTATGTGTATTGGTACATACACTATCGCCAAATCTTCAATACAAAAATACTTCTATGAATAGGAATAGAGAGAGGGTTAACAGATGACAGTGTCTTCTTTAAAAGAAAGAGCAATTGCAGAAAGATTAAAAACACCTTTTCTCTGTCATTCCTTGCCTTGAACAATGAGTCCATCAGCATATCTGTTTCTTATAAGGCATGGCTACATTTGCTAGAGCTATATCTGGAAAGAATGTGACCTCTTAGTGTTACTGGCCCAGCCTTTACAATGAAAAATATCGAGGAAGATATTTTGCCTGAAAGCACAAGTTCATCCTCTGAAGCAACATCTATCCTTCGCTTTGTCAATTTTCCAACAACAGCTGCTAGTTATCTGTCATATTAATATGCTTTCAATATACTGTGCTTGAAGCAGCTGGACCAACTTGAAACCAATTTGAAAAACATGTTTATAGAGAAAGGCAAAGGAAATGACCTGTAACACTGTAGACACAATATATTCCACTTGAGAGCTCTATCAGTTGAGTTTTTACCATTCAAGGTCTCCAGTTTTCATTGTGTTGCTGTTAGTATAGGTCTGGGATGCCTCTGGCTTCCAGTCTGTCTTCCCAACATTTTCTGTTGTTCTTTGGCCCCAAAGAAGAAGCAGCAGTAAAACAGCCATTCAAGTGAACAGCTCTACCACACATTCAGAGTGCAGTGACTAACCCAGGATTTGCTTACCTAATAGGCATGCGAGAAGAACGGTCAAGCAGGTATTTTCTTTTGTTTGCGGCTATGAAGAGACAAGAATGAGCTTCAAAGAATAAGTACTACAAAATCATTCAAAATAAATGTTTTCTTTTTTCTTCTGAGCAACTTCCCTGTAAAATGTGACAAATCTTCCTTGTAACAAAGTGATTCACCTCCCACCCACTCACCACTCATGCCATCAGAATTCAGGGAAATACAACAGTTGGAAAGGTCACAATTTTAATTATTTTGGATGTTAGGGTCACATTTTAGAATGTAAGGAAGGAGAAAGTTGCTGAAAAGATCATTCTCTCATCTTTCATTCTGCATAAAATTCTTAACTTGATCCAGAATTTTTTGCAGTAAGCCAAACTAATCATTTCTGTTTCATAAACTTTGAGGCTGAGAATGTAAATCTGAAAAAAAACCCAAAACAAAATCACAAACATTTTCCCTAAAAGTACTATATTTTTTTCACATTTAGTAGAAATATATACATGCTTTTAAATAGGCATTGATAAAGGCAGTACCGCAGGATCACTGTTCTCACTCTCAATAATTTTGAATGTTTTGATGTTTTTGCATTTAAATTTTCAAGCCTAAACCCAACATTTAAAGGACATTTCCTTTGTGTGTCCATGTGATTTTAAAATGGAAGTTATAAAGTGACCAGTGGCATTTTAAGGTAATGAACTGTGCAAAGTGCCAGTTAACTAGAGAAAATATTAAAGTACAAGACTGATTAAAACACTCAGCCTTACATGGTCTCTATAAGCTGATCAAGATACTTTTGCTCTGCAGAAACATACTTGCTTCAGTTGTGGTCAAAAAGGAGCTGATCATAAGCTTCTGATGCAATGCTATCACAGGAAAGCCATTGAAAATCTACAAAGTGTGATATGAAATGTTGTCAGGAGTTAGGAAAGCACTGACGGTATTAAGCCAAGTTTCTAGTGGTTCCTCCTCTGAAATGCTAGTTTGGTTAGTCACAGTCAGAAGCAAAAGTCCAGACTGAAACAGCACAGAGCAAGACAGTGAGGAATGGAGTGTACGCCTGTTTTACAAAGAAACAAACAAAAAGGCTCTTTTAATCCAGCAAATGCTTTGGTTTGTTTAGTCTAGCAAAATAAAATCTAAGACGAGATAGGGCTATTCCTCATAAATACCTCCCAGCGAGGAGAATAAAGCTCTTCTAAAACTAAGGGATAATGCTGGTGCATGAATAATTGAATATCAGTTTATCATGCACAAATTAAGGTTATAAATGAACAGGCAGTTTCCAACCATCAGAATAATGATGATCAGAAACAGTTTTCTAACAGGAGTAGTGGGAACACTAGGCTAAACAGGCCTAAGGTGACACTTGATAGGTTTGTGAACAGGATAATACAGTGTGATGCCTGAGACAGCAAGGAGTAAACCTGGTTTTGAAGCAGAAAGATCCTGTTCCCCTGGCGAACTGCATTACACAGCTCCCAATTTTGATGCATTCATTAATCCAGAATATCGAGGGGAAATAGGTATAAGACCAAATTTTTGTGTACATTTAACATCCTGGAGGTCTGTAAATTACATTTTTTTTCCTGTTTTTACTCTATTCTGGCAGCTTAAGGGAGAATTTATTTAAATAATACTTAGACATGCCGTAAGTTAAATGTGAGAACACACACCTTGCAGAATCAGAAACAAGCAAAATCCTGAACTTCATGTATTCTGTTGTAAGCCTTCCAGTGAGAAGGCAAAGTCAAATGAGAGCAACATAACAAACAAGCCAAGAGGCAGTTTTGCTTAGGTAAGAAAAACTTTGGCAGCAAAAGAAGAGAAAAAAACTCCCCAACCCTTCTACAAGCACTCTGTTGCACAGTAGTAAAAACCAGCCAATGACAGCAGGGAAGGAACTTCAACTTTCCCTATCAAACATCTCAAGGAAGGAATATTATGGGTTTTCCTAGAAAACAAAAAAATAGTATTTATATATATATAGAAAGTAGATTTTATAGTCTGTATTTTTATATGTTTTAATATGATTTTTTTTTTAATCTGGCCAGGCTTTTGGACCAGATCTTCTGATGACATTTGCACCAAACCAGCAGCTGAGCTGCTACACTGCATGGTTGGAGTCCTTAGTCAGAGAACATCATTGGTGACATACTGACTGCAGAATACAGCACAGGGCCTCGGACCACCTTCTCTACCATTTCCATGAAGCACGATTGCAACATTTCCACATCAAAATATATATTTTTTGAGAAAATGTTTTAAATAATTCACAGAAAATGTAAGGATTTCAGGTAGCTGTGATGTTTCAGGAGGCAGAGGATCAAAGCATGGTCTCTTTCTACACCTCCTTCACTGCTTCCCAGCAGATCTGATTTCAGGGTTGGAAGCTGAGAAGTACAAAGAAATGTAAGCAAGAAGCAGAGATAAATTAAGAGCAAAAAGCCTCTGTCTAAAACTGGGCCTGCGTGATCCCTGCGTTTGAAATACCTGTATTACAAACTAGAGTTTCACAAACTGTTTCCAATCAAGTTTATAAAAATAATACTGTTTCAATCATGCTCTACCAAACAAAAAAGCAAAACAATTTAATTTAAACATCCAGACTTCCATGGGTGTAATACAGCAGAATCTGGACACTGAATTCAAAGCAGCTATCTTATCTCTGATTCCTAAACATTTCCATGTGTATAGACAAAACTGTTTCCCAAGAATGTTGTTATGTTCTGCAGCTTGCTGCTTTTTTGCTTTGTCAAGGTCCTTTTCATACAAGTTTAACAGAGATGTCTCCAAATGAATTAATTTCAAGATAAATTCATGAAAGTGAGATTAGACTATGGCTACATGATGGAATTGTTTGTACTCTGTATGTTTTTCTTTGTTCCATGAAGCCTACTGTTTTCTGAAAAATAGCAAATTAATCATGTCTTGAGAAGTTCAGTTTTAGCTTTAGTCACTGACTTCTTTCTATGAATAGAAGGAACCTTTCACCTAGACAAAAATCCATACCTCAGTCAGATTTGGTTCCACACACTTCATGAATTTGATTTCTTGTTATTTTTTCCCCGTGATGTCTCACAAATAGCTAATACACTTGCTTAAATCAGACAGGTTCTCCCCTCAGTTTGAACTTTGTTTACTTAACATGTTGACAGAGGAACAAAGAGTGACAAGATTAATTCATTCAGCTTAATTTGCTACCCCATACTCTTATAATGAGTGAGCTCTCACTATGGTTTTTGCAATTAGTGTGTTTTAATAATGCTGTCTAAGTATAGATTATTAGTCCAATTAATTGCTTTGGGAAGAGTTGTATGAATACTTCTTATCAACTAAGAACCATGAGTCTTTTGAAAAGGAACATATTTTTACATCAACAAATTGATCTGCAGAATACCCAATTTACTTAATCTGTTTGGACTTTTTACTTTTTTGTTTGGTTGGTTTTTTTCCTTTTTACAATATGACATATGAAATCCAACTCCAAATTCTGGTAGAAAGTAAGAAAGAAGCTAATTTTAATTATGTTTTAATGTACATGTTTTGTTGGGGAGGAAGCCAGAAAATCAGCTGAAGTTCTACTTGATCGTAGTGGAGTTCTACTTTATTCTGCAGCTTGTGAACTTGGGTTACTTCAATAAATGCTAACTGAGAGAGTTTATTAATTTCTAAATGGTCTTGTTTTTCTGAAATGGTAGAACCCCCTGACCTTTGTCCAGGTATAACAGCAGTTGATACAGCCTGCCTCGCAGAAAAGGGCACCAGATTTCAAAATCATTCAGAGCTGAAGGTAACTATCCAAGCACTAAGCTTCAAACTTTATCAAGTCTACAGATGAAAAACAAGATATACAGGAGAAGAATGTTCATTATTAAATCATCCCTGAAGGCCAACACATATAAAAAGCAAACCAGAACAGTAAATTACCCAGCAATCTGTAAGAAGATAGTTCAGTTAGGCCTAAGTGTAGAATCAAGCTGCTCAGTCCACTCTCTTCCTTGAACTTTTCTTGCTGATGTTTTTTAATACATCCTGGACTCTCCTGTTATCTGTCATCTATCTTTACTCCCACTCATGGTGATCCTGCTGTGCTGTGTTAACTCCAATATAGCATCGCTTTCTGGATCATATTTAGCTGGATGAAATGGAGATTCATCTGTCTGTCTAAATCCTTCTGTTAAAACTGGAGGTGGATGATTGCAAACTGACAGTCTGATTTACCTTCAGCCCCTGCAGAGCCCAGAATGGGAACTAGGGGAATACTGAGAAAGAAAATGTGCTAACAACCCATATTAATTATCCTGGAGAAGCCTCAACAGTGGGCAGATACTCCTGTATCTCATTACAGAATAATTCTAGCACTGCCTCTGCAGCATCTGGTTCTGGCATTGCTGGAGACATTACATAGGTGTAAATGCTGTGCGATCTACACCAGAAGAGAAACTCCTACACCCATCACATACTGCAAGAAGATGAAAGCTGAAAGTTTCAACTGTCTTCTATTAGTAAGAGTACTGAGTATCTAGTTACTCATTTATGTCTTTAGATTATGAGCTTTCACTGTAGGTGTGATCTCTCACTACAAACCACATGCTGATCTCGGTGCCGTAAAAACTGTAAGGGGAAGGACCTCATGCTTTTTTGTATCTTTGAGCTGTCACTGAGTCCTGTCATGACATTTCCAGCCTTACAGATGCCAGGGAGTAGGTCTGACTATGAGAACCCGCCACACTCTTGTACGTGACAGAAAGCCCATCCCAAGGACAAGCTAATTAAGCAGAAGATGTCTATAACCAATGGGTGTGAGGTCAGTCCTTCTCATTGCTTAATTTAATACCTTTTTTTCTGTTTGGCACTAAACAGATGCTCGGTGCTTGGTTTCTGGGAATTCTGGCACTGCCAATACTTTTATTCACTGCTGCTATTTTAGTAAATTTCACTTCTTTTTTCAAGTCAATAAGATCTGAATGTATATGGTATTTACAACATCATCTAGCTAGGGATATAACATACTTTCCAAACACTAAGTTTGATTAGTGCATTGATCCTATAATGAAGCTGCAATACATTCAGTCTTAATCCTGACAACTAGAGGTCAATGATAAAAATATTACATTTATTTCAGAGGAGATATCTTGGCAAGAATCCATCAACACTGCAAAAGAACAGTTAAAGCTTTGCTGTTCCTCACCTGACGAGTCAATAGCAGAAGTAGAAACACATCCCAAACTCATGAGAGCTACCCTTTTTTCTCCATACCCTAGATTTCATCACTCCAATTCATTCTTCTCTTTATTCAGTTCTCTTTATTCAGTTCCTGTTCACATGTTAAATAGCATCGGCAAATGTGAAAAAAAACATAGCTACAAAATGGTAGGTTATGAGTACGTCCTAGAGCACTAAAGTTGAAAAAGCCTTTGATGAATTAAAAGATGCAATATTAATAATATATAAATACAGAGAAAGTACCGACAAAGCTTGGAGCATATGCTGGATAGCAGACTCTGCAGAAATTGGTCTCTTCAAAGTACTCTCAAAGGTCTTTAGAATATATTCAATAGTACTGCTCTTCTAAACTAAGGCTAGCACATATTATTTTCTAGAGAGAGTCCAGTGGAGGACCACAAAGATAATTAGGGGCCTGGAGCATCCCCGAATGCGGAAAGGCTGAGAGCTGGGACTCTTCAGCCTGGAGAAGGGAAGACTGAGAGGGGACCTTATTAATGTTTATAAATACCTGAAGTGTGGGGGCCTAATGAATGGGGCCGGGCTCTTTTCAGTGGTGGCCAGTGACAGGACAAGGGGCAATGGGCAAAAACTGGAACACAAGAAGTTCCAGACAAACTTAAGGAAAAACTTCTTAACTCTGAGGGTGATGGAGCACTGGAACAGGCTGTCCAGGGACCTTGTATAACCTCCATCTCTGGAGATGTTCAAAACTCACCTGGACACTTTCCTGTGCAACATGCTGTAGGGAACCTGCATTGGCAAGGAGGTTGGATTAGATGATCTCCTGAGGTCCCTTCTAACCCCTATGCTTCTGTGTTTCTGTGATTCTGTGATTATCTTAACAAATAAATGATGATAAGTGGGTCCCTATAATTCAAACACATGGCTACATGGCTGGTGTGGTACATGTTAGGGTTTTGCTGCATTACATGCATAAGCAGTGTTAAGATTTGGGCATTAGAAGTTTCTTACCAATTTTTTGGAACATAATAAATATCAAACAATATTTAGAAGATAATTTTGTCAGTCAAGGATTATAAAAACTGACAATATTGTTGACTAAAAGATAGCAGACTTTTTAAAATATAGGTCCACAAAGTACTGGACTCAGGAAATCTGTGTCTATTGAAACTCCTAGAAAAAGACATTATTTATCCTCAGACTTTTGGACTTGGTTTGATAACAAATGGGATGAAAGGCTTCATAGGATAAAGGATGCTTCTGAAATGTTGACGTTGATGTGTATTTTTTCCTTTTATCAGTCTGCAGTGAGCCTTTATCAGCTTTTCAAAGTGGAATACTAGAGTATTTCTATTCCTAAAACTGAAAGAGGAAATTACTATAAAAATGAATTTCAGCTGGAATATAGCCAATTATTAGCATCAAAACTTCTTACAGCTCATGTCACTAAACACAGGCAATACTCTGTGAGTGACAACATCATAGAAGGCTTTAATTTTAATCATAAAAAAAGCAAACAACTGCAACAAAATTGCAATAGTTGCCACTTTTTTTCAGCTTTGCTCACCTTAAGTATAAGGCAAAATGCATGCCCTGAAGGAAATTACTTCATACGCTCCCTTTGGGATTCAGCTGTTTTTGTTACTTTCTTGATTAAAAAATTAAATATTCCTTCTGAATTTTTACAAAGTTATAGGTAATACTAGCCTCTGCACTCAGTGTTAAGTAGTAAAGGCCAAGGTTTACTCAGCCATGGCCAACAAATGTGCTGTTGGCTTGTAATCAGACACTAAAAAGAACAGATGGCTTAACCAAATTTAAATTGCTATTTTATTTATCCTTATGCTACCCCTTTACCATACAAATATTAAACATTCATATTATACAGTTAGAAAAACAAGACAAAGTTTGGAGATAGTTTATGAGCTAATCTGACAAATAACTATCAATCCTGAGATGCAAGATAAATCACTTCAGTAGGATTCAGAGTAATTGTTTTTTTCTGATCTAGTCTGGGATGGAAACAGCAAAGACTGCCATTAGAAATTACAGTATTCTGCAATGCTTGCCAGCTCAGGAGCCAATGGCAGCAATGCTGTGTCAGTGATTGTTTGGAGAAAAAACACCCCATACAACAGAAATCCCCCATCATCTCCAACTGCATGAAAAAGCAAAGAATTTCTTAAAAGTAAACTCAAGCATTGAAATCTGGCAGTCTTCTATTTCCAAGATACTTCTCAAAGCTCAACAGGGAATGATGACATCTGTGATTTGTGTGATTACTTCTTGTGATCATTTATTCATTGCAAGATCTGGGCTTGATCAGCTCCACTATTGTCTTAGCAGTGTTCATGGAACAGACCATTTTATCTGATACTGTAGATCTCATCATCGTAAAATTAAAAACATCTAAAGACTCTGCAGGATTGTTTTGGCACTCTGTCAGAACAACTCCTGCTGTCATCTTTCTTAGGAGACTTGACGCTCAGTAAGATTATTGCTGGGCAAGAGCCTGCAGTGCTACAAATTAGATCATTAATTGTAAATTAAGTTCAAACCCTATGATTTGGCAAAGACAGTTTTGGATAAATAGGGTCAGTGCAGTTTTGGAGTCTCCTTTTAGGAACATATTAATCATGGGTCATATTGTTAAGCGCAAACTGCTGCATTTTTGGTACATTGATTTTAACAATATATTTCTAGGTATCTGTAAGGATGTTGCAGCTTTACTGAACTGACTCCAGGGAACCTCATAAAAAATAAAGTGGAGAGTCTGATACCACATTCATTCTTAAAATTGTCATTGACAATTCCAATTTTTGCACTTCAAAACTGTAACTATGTCTTTTAATCTGAGATTTGTATTTATTAATTTTCTCATAATTTTTCACATATTATATGATACGCATATATGTAGATTTCTGAAAAATAGCAGACATGGAGTAAAAGACCATCTTCAAGATTATCTATGTCTGAACCCTTTAAATTTGTCTGATCACTTAAGCATAAGAGAAAAGAGAATTGAATTCCATTCTTTATATATTTATACACTGATTCATTTAAAGGTTCCCTGTTGAAAGCATCAGCCACCTCAGCACACAGAATCAACAGTCAATTAACATTACATTTAATGCCAAGTACTCCTTAATGAAAACTAAACAGATGCAAGTGCAGTGATGCAAGCACACTATTGTTTCTCAGATAGCTTAGGCACAACATGAAAGGTAAAGCTAAAAATGCTTTTGATTTGATCTTCTTGGCCTACATGTAATGCCCACAGTAGTGCTTAACTTGAAAGATATTTACCTCTGACACTTACATGATTAAATTAGGGAATATGCAAGAATCAATGAATGTATCGTGCAGAGTATATGTACAACTCTACTGTGACTAAAAATTTCTACACACTCAGTTCTGCAGACACCTAACATAAGTTTCAGTGAAGTGACTGAGTTAAGAACAAGTTCAGTATATTTCTTTGTTGTTGGGGAAAAAAAAAAAAGACAACTGGTACATCCCAACTGTGTTTCCTCTTCTGTTGTTAGTCAGCCCCATACCATTCAGGAAGAGGGACAATGCTGTGTGATTAAGACCAGTCACACTGCAACATCTGATAGACAACCACCATTACAGTAAGTAACAATAAAGTATTACAAAGTTTGTAATCCAGCAACCAAATGATTTAAAAAAAAAAAAATCAACCGAAATTCACATAAAACAGAAAATAACAAAGTAAATTTAAATTCACTTTCTCATATCAAGAGTTTCTCATAATTAGCAAGATTCTTTAGCCAGCCCACCTTGGGACTTTCACCTGTTTTCACAGGTGTGGAATAAAACACATGTTATAAATAGTATGTAAATAGAACAAGGACAAGGGAACAATCTATCAGTTGATCAGTGGGTTGTTCTGGTGTATAACTGATAAAAAGCAGGACAAAACAGTTTATAAATGCAGCACAGAAGAACTGAAAACCTCACGGTTTTTTTCTTTAAAAAAAAATGTGGGTGCTCTTGGTTCTCATAGGTACTGCAGCTGTTTCTGCTCACCTGCAGGATCTTGCCTTTGATGGGTAAGAACAGACATCAAGATATATATTTGCACAATTTCTTCTGCATGAGCAAAAGCCTTTCAATTGACTTACCTGTTTCAAATCCAACCTTTTTCTCCCCTTTCAGGCAGAAGGTGTTTCGTGTGATTCCGCATAATGATGAACAGGTGGAAATCATCAATTCCCTTGCCAGCAACATCCAGGTAAAGAACTTGGGGAAGGGGCTATATTGCATTTGAAAGGAACATTTCCCCTTTTGTTCAACTAACATATATCTTACAAAAAAAAATCATGCTACTGAACTAAAGACCTAATCTTGTTTCCATTCAAGTCAGCTCAAGTGTTTCTTCAGAAGGAACAGGACAAGGCGATAAAGCTAGAGCTTCGCAAATACAGTCCAATATCTTCCTAGAAAGTCTGGTTAACCCTGTCTGAATATCAAAGTGCCCACCAAAATTTATTAATAGAATAAGTTAATCTGAAATGATGTATTCAGTATGGAGTGCTTTCAATAATGTATTAGATAAAACATGGAAATTTCAACTGCTAGAACTTTTACCTTTATAGGCAAAACATTTTGCTCATGTAAATAATCTAAAAATCCATACTCCTAACAACTTTAACTTTTCTTTGGCCTCTAGACTCTCATGTCATCTTTTCTTCTCTGACTTTCCTTTAAAGCTTCCTTTCTCTCCAACTAAGCTGCATGTTTCTTACTGACCTTGATGTAGATATATGATGGCACCATGACATGAGAAAAAACAATAAAGACAGCAAATGTGTTTTCAATATTTCTCTTCAGCTTTGATGTTGTAAAATAGCTGTTGGTGAAAAAGACACCATGAACTGTAGGATGAAAGGACAGTATTTTTAATGAAATGCAGATGTGGACAACTATCATCAACAGGCTAGTATAGCATGCTGGAACATTATTCTGTAGAAGAATATACTATTGGAATGGTGCTGCCAAAATTAAGAAAAATAGTATATTACACTTGCTTTTAAGTGTGTAGTATAAAAGGGGATTGTTTGTTTTCTTTTAAGCAAAGGAAATATCCCTGGACTACCCTTGTTATAGAAAACAGTCAGGACTGATGTAGTAGTATATCCTGGAACAGTCATCTCACTTTAAGACACACAGTTTATGAATATGCCCACCAGCCCCAATTTCATTTACATCCATGAGACGAAAGGCTGAAAAGGCATTAGGTTAGCAAAGCAGCTTTGCTTTCAGTGGCCTTAAATGAGGCAATAAATCCAGAGGTCTGGAAACTGACTTCAGCAAAAATATGTGAAATAGTAATAGCACTTCCATTCAGCCACCCTGAACTAAACATCTTCCAAAGGCACAGGTTCCTTATACCAACCTTAGTGAACTGAGTTGTAAAAGCACTCATACAGACAATGGTCTTTCCCAGCTGATTGATGTAAGGTCTTCATCTAGTATCCCTCTTCTACTGAGTTAGGAGCCTATTTCTGTCTAACGCTTATATGCAAAAACCTTCAATGAAATCTGTACAAAAAATAAAAGAAGTTGTAAGGATATTTATAAAATTCATAAGTCTGTATGCACTCAAATGCTGTAGAATACTTGGCATTTGTGAAACTGTCACTGCCATCTCCAGAATTCTGCCATATAAATTGCAGGTCTTAATCAATTTCCAGTTAAAATTTAGGTTGATACTTCTGGCAAGCAAAGTCAGGTCAGTGTAATAGCATAGGAATTAAATTCAGTATATTAATCACAATCACCGTCACACATACACCCACCTAAAAATCACAGCCATATGTATGTATTTATTTGCTTATGTATTAATTTGATCTTATTTCAGGTTGACTTTTGGCAGCCAGACTCTGTCATGCTGGTAAGGCCAAATATGCAAGTTGATTTCCGAGTTGAAGCTGAAGAGTCTTTTGAGGTTGAAGATCTTTTGAAAGAAAGTGGAATGGAGTATCGGTAAATTTGTTCTTACTACTGGATTTTAAATAGGAGATTAAATACTGGGGAAAATGTGTTTTTCATATTGGTCAACTGATCTTCCTGTCACAAACTTTATCCCTCCTGTGGATGCCTCTACTGGGTTCAGCTTCCCTATGGCAGTTCCTATGGATTGTATCTCCTCTGCGTTAAAGGGGTGAGGTGAAGCATTGATAGAGGTATGAGACAGGAAGCAAAGACTTACTACCAGGAACTTCCCAGAGGTGAAAGCTCACTGCAGTTTACAAGGGCACAGCATGGAGGGGACAACAAAGATTTCCCACTAAAGACAAAATACAGCAAAGGTCCAGAAAGAGCCAGAAAGTACACCAGACAGGTGCATGCTAGTATCAGGCAACTAGCATGCTAGTATCAGGCAACTGGAGCCAGAAAATGGTAAGCCCCAAGGGCCACCATGAGGGGCTCCCAACTGAGTTCTCTAAGTTGCAGGACATTAGCTAGAGGGGCAAAACAATCCACCTGGTGACAAAGAGAAGACAGTTGCCAGGTGAAGGGCTGAAGGAGCAGGGGAGAACAGATTCCCAGGACAGCCTTGGGGTTACTCAAGTCACACAGCAGATCCACCGCAAGGATTTCTCCAAAGAGAGAGCTCTTAATTGACTTAAATATTTTATAAGTATACTACCCAAAAGTAAAAAAGCCCTGAGTTTCCATGATTTAATGCAACTGCAGCATAAGTGGAGGGAATAGACCACACTGCCACATTATACATCCCTAAGAACGAAAGCACTGTAGTGAGTAGCACTAATGGGAGGGTATGGAGAAAAGAGCAGGACGAGGCAACTGCTTAAACTTCATATCTTCCAGTCACTATGCAAGCATTAACCGAGGATGAGGAGTGGACTTTGGGCTGGAGTGGAATGGGGCTGTCTGTCCTCATTGCTCCTTTAGCTCCACCTGAGCTCTTCAAATTGTTTTGGCCCAGTTTGATTATCAGGCTTCTTCAATGTGTAATAGATATTCTGTCAACATCGTTTACTGAGACACTGAAAGTCAGTGTTACCTGATCAAATTTTCATTATTTCATTTGGCTGAGTGGAGAGTTTTTGTCTCTCAGCCCCATTGTTGTTGCTATCAGACCAAACTCCTTTATTAGACACCACACAGTTCTCATTAAATATAACTTTTATAATCTGAAAAATCCAAGGATAATCTATCCCTAAACTTACTGGTTTCATGTTAACCATGTCTGATTTGAATGCCACTGGGGGAACAAAATCTAAAAAAATTCTAAAAGAAATGATTTTCAATAGTGCCACAGCCCACGTACAGCACAGGAATCCAAATTCAGTGGAATTTCCTCTTTGGCAAAGGAGGAGTTACTCTACACGTTAGTTTTTCCTATAACATTAATGAACTCCCTCAGGTCCGTGCACAAATCTTTTGATTGCAACAAAGGCCATAATGTCTGGAAGGCGTCCCTGACAAACTTGAGTGGAGTGTCCTTGTGACAACCCAAGCCATTACAGTTCTTTTGAAGTGCAGCTGCAGTGCCATGACACCACGTCAATGTAGTAATTTAAACTGTTTGTTCTGAAGGCAGGTGGCACCTCACAAACTGGCTCTTCTATCCAAATCACAAATGATCAAGGACATATCCTGGATGAGTAAGATTTGTAAGAATGTTAAGACAAGCACTAGAAAAACAAGAGGACTTCATTTTTTATAGCCAAGGTTGAAATATAAGCAAAAGGTCCCCGAGAGTAGATTGACAATGAGTTGTGCCTTTGTGTCAGCCCCAGGGAAAGACAAACGGGAGATTCAACCAATTCAGTCAGGATTCTGAGGTTTCTTGCCATTGTGTGCTCTACTTTCATAGCCTGCCTTACATGCAGTAAAGTAGCTTGTCAAACCACACCTAAACTTTGGAAGATTGGTTTGACAAAAAATTTCATCAGGCAAACATCTCAAGTTGCTGCATGGGAGTGTTACATTGCTGCAGTCTAACTGTCCCCCAGTGTCAGTTAAGTTCAAGAGAGGGTCCTTTTCCTATTGAGGCAGAGGTAATCTAGCAACACGAGATCAGCCCAGAGCTCATTTTCTACACACACAATGTCTCAGCATTGCCATTCTTCCTGAAGCAAACTGTTGCCACCCTGGAGGTTTGTTAGTATGGGAGTAAGTAGGCAGGTGCTAATTAGGAGGAAGCTATTGCTCCCTGACCATTCTCATGGCAAGGCTGAGGCAGGAAGTAGATTAAAATTTGAACCTCATATATCTTCTTTTCAAATGCAAAATACAACCCTCCTACATTTTACTTCACAATCTATGTGGCCTTAATTCCAGGAAGACCCTGAAATGTCTGTCTGGTGCTTATTTTCCTGCTAGCAATTTGTATGTTTCTCTTTACACTTCTTACGGTGCCTTATTGCAGAGTTCTGATTGACGACCTGCAGGCTGCACTGAATGCTCAGTTTGACAGCAAAGCTCGTACCACTGGACACGGCTATGAAAAGTACAACAACTGGGAAACGGTAAAGCCTAGAAGTTTGCCACTTTATTAGTTCAATACCTTAGCCTCTATAGTCAAAATGGCTTCTGATACACTTCCAGCTTTCTTCCCTTTTCCTCTTCTGTTACATCCATTAATACGATAACTCCTTCTCCAAACTCTCCCTCCTCTTCTCTTTTATTGCTCATTACCAAGTTAATCTGTACAACCCATCCCCCTACACCTCTGTCCTCTACTCCTGCTGCAAAGAAACTCTGGCAGAAATCCAATGACCAGGCTGACATGCTTCACTACTAGTTTGCTCTTTCCTCTTCACCCCTTCTCTCATCTCCTCTGCTAAAACACTTGACTCCATTCCTTGCCCCAATTCTAACTCTTCATCTTCTCCCACAAGCTTTCCCCTCCACCCTCCTTTTTTCATTTTCAAAGCCATGCTTTTTCTTAGTTCCTAGATAGCTCTTTGGGCATTAAATGCATTTTTTTTGTGTGAATGTGACAACTTTTTTGTGAGCTTCTGAAGGCACCTGTAACAAAGTGAATCTGATCTAATATTAAGATAATAAAGCCTGTTAGTACTTTCCTTAAATAATAAATGCATGAAGGAGATTTTCTTTCTTTTGTATCTGGCATTGGTGGACTGTTCCTACAAATCCTCGTCCAGCACTTCTGTCAGTAATTCAAGAATGATGATGAATAAAAGAGCCATGAAACTGAAAAACATTACAACATGTAGAAGATTTAAGGCATTCAATCTACTTAGCTTAAAAAGAAAAAAGTTTTCTTTTAAGAGTCTTGAAGGGTTGACAAGGTCATAACTACACAGCGTTAGCATTCAAAGAGTTTTGTAATCCACCAGCCATACTCCAATGATGGGTTCAGATAAATTCATACTAGAAAATCTTAATTCAGATGTATAGCTCTAGTTCAATTAATTCTTAGAAATCTACAAACTGTATTAAATATTAGGTCAAGTTAGATGCTCAGAAGGACTGTTCTGACTTGAAGTCTGTGAATTAAGTATTCTGGACCTGAGGACAGAGACATCAGTAAATTTAACTTCCTTGTTAAACAGATAGCTGCTTGGACAGCTGATATTGCTGCTCAGAACCCAGACCTTGTCTCTCGCAGTGTAATTGGGAAAACACATGAAGGACGGCCAATGTACCTTCTCAAAGTAAGTGCTTTGATTTCCTTGTGCCAGACTTTTCCTCTACTAACCTCCATAAGATTATGATGTCTATTAAAACACCAATGATGCTAAGATAGTAATAGTAATTTTGCAAAAAAATCTAATACATTTTGTTCACTAGTACTATGATTTTTTCACCTTTTTATGATTTTTTCTTTATATAAAAGAAAATATAATGAATCATTAGAAAGTTCAGACATACAAATTTAACCGCACTCCTGAGAGCTATTGAATGACCATCTACCTTTATGTTCTCTCCATCTGTTTTTTCAAACTCATTTACTCTAAAAGGATCTATAAATGTCAGACTCTCTAGCAATAGGCAATACATATGTTTGTGTCTTCATCATATATAATTTTTGGCATAACTCTTACAAATAAATAAGATATGATGACTAAAATAAAGGTGAAAGGATAAAGATTACTTACCCAAAATTGCATAAGCATTTACAATAATTTATCAGTCAAGCACAAAAGATGAACTCTTATTGACACTACAGAAAATAAATCAAAAGTGCAGAATAATCAAACAATTTGGGGAGTGGAAGCTTATCTACAATAAAAATTAAATTATTAAGAGTCTATTGTTTTAGCTTGAACATTATGGTCAGCTACAGCTGAGAGTGCTCCATAGATTTCCATTTAATCAAGGAATGCTATATTTGTATAAACTTTGACTTTTTAGGTCAGCAAGCTGACTGACTTGTTCTGCATGCAAATTATTTTGTTCAAGACCTGCATTTTTTGTTGGGTTTTTTTTTCTAGATTGGAAAAAGTCATCCAAATAAGAAGGCTATCTTTATGGATTGTGGTTTCCATGCAAGAGAGTGGATCTCCCCTGCTTTCTGCCAGTGGTTTGTGAAAGAAGTCAGTAAGCTTAATGATGAAAAAGTATTTTCAAATTGCAACTATGTATGTTTAAGAAAATCTCAAGTGAGCAGCTAAGGCCACTGCAGATTGCCTTTTTACCTCTAAATACCTGTCCGCATATCCCTTCTCTCACCTCAGGTGGTTAGTGTATAACTACTTAAACCAAATCTTAACAGTTGGACCTGTAATCTTTCAGCAGTTTAAGACTACCTAAGAGCATGTGTAAGAGGTACTGACAACTACAAGGGTTACGTACACAGTCTACAAATTCTTTTTTGCACCTGCAGTCAGAGGAAGGTGAGAGACAAGCAAACAGATCTAGTAACACTATAAACATAGTCACGTTCTTTACATAGTCATAAGGAGTAGGGAATAAGGAAATTGAAGGGCACATCAGAAGGCACCTGAATGCACATCAGAACAGCTGTGTTCCTATGGCATCCGGTGCTGTATTCCCTGCAACCAACTTTACTCAGTAAGGCAACAGAGAGGGTGAAAACCTACCCTCAGCTAAACTACACCCAAGAGAGGAAGACTATAGAAGCTCCCTAAACTCCAATCAGGAAGAGGAAAATGCTTATACATCCTTTTGAGTTGCCACTTCGAGTAGTACAGAATGGTTTATAAAACACAAAACCATATTCAGGAAAGAGCTGCACAGGTGAAATTAGCTTCATTTTAGGCTGGGATATATAAAAATATATATAAAGCAGGTGGGAATTATCAAATACTGCAGTCTTTTCTACAGAGAAGAGGTATATCCCCCCTCAGCAGGGGGAGATCAATCAACTTATTGGAACAACTCACTGACCAAATCTCAGATTTTGTAAGAATTTCTGCTTGAAGATTAAAAAAAAAAAAACCAACAAACTCAGAAGCAGCAGCTGGACTTAAAACTCAAGTAAAGGTAAGCCAAAGTACGTGAGTGAGCCACACTGGCAGAGGCCTTGGTGGCAGCTATAATCTCAGTCTTATCAGACAGCCATACGGTTTTGTGTAGGGAGCAGTGGAAATTGAAAGTGACATCTCAGTGGAGTCAATGGGAATGTGATTTCATTATCTCCTAATAAGGCTGCAGGCAGTATGTGCTACCATTTTTCTCTTAGCAATTCACGTCACTACAGCTGCCATTTTCACTGTCTGGTCACTTAATTAATGGCTCTACCTGACACCAGCAGTGGCTCTGCTCAGTAGATGCAAGTGTGGATAGGCAGAAGTGCTTTAAAAGCACAGTCCCCCAAGTGTCATCAGCAGTTCACTTGGGATTGCTTCTAGACACACAAAAAAACCCAAACCCTAGAGAAAAACAAGAGCAAGGTGGATTGTTATATGTATCTCCAAAAAAAACCCCTCAGCATAAAAAAAACAGAACAGGAAAAAGTAAGTTCTAGTGATCTGAAACTAGAAGATTCTAGATCTTCTAGATTCTGTATCCAACCTTCCCACTTGCTAGTTACAGGACAACAGATGCCTTTCTCCATCACTTTGCTCCCTGTGTTGTCCCTTACATCTGTATAAAGGAAACACGGGTGCAACGTACTTGTTAAAGCAAATTTCCATGTTCATTGCATGCTCTCTCAACACTGATATAAATCTGTGAACAAGCATACAAAGTACCAGGCCATGAACCATGAGGATATACAAGTTTATAGCAGGAGTTCTTCTCTTTGTTATTCAATACCTGAAGGGGCTACAAGAAAGCTGGGGAGGGACTTTTCACAAGGGCAACTAATGACAAGACAAGGGGAAATGGGTTTAAACTGAAAGAGGGGAGGTTTAGATTAGATATTAGAAAGAAGTTTTTCACTGTGAGGGTGGTCAGACACTGGAACAGGTTGCCCAAGGAAGTTGTGGATGCCCCCTCCCTGGAAGTGTTCAAGGCCAGGTTGGATGAGGCTTTGAGCAACCTGATCTAGTGGAGGGTGTCCCTGCTGATGGCAGGGGGATTGGAACTAGATGATCTTTAAGGTCCCTTCCAATCCAAACCACTCTATGATTCTATGATTCAACACGTGTCTGGAAAAGTGCAGGGAAAAATCTGCCTCCCTATGAATACAAGCATCCATAGCATTATGACTGGGAACATGTAAGGATGTTCTTTGGAAATATTCTCTATAATTCTGGTTATTGATGAAATTTCTCTGCACAACAGATATAAAAAATTGGAATGTTTTTTCCTTCTCATATAAATTAAACCCAAATCTTCAAGGTGACAGGATGCAGGGAGAATATATGAACAGGAACTTTATTCTGTCTTTGAACAAGAAGCTAGTATATGGAAATCTCTTTCCAGTGATTTATTATCCTGTTCAAAATCAACATTGCTTTAACATATAATTTATCTACCAGAATGAGATGGCTTTCTAACAGCAGTGTGTCTCAGGTCAGTATAAATCCTCTAAGTACAGGTAATATCACAGAGCTGCCATCTCACATGGTGCAGTGAGCTGGATGACTTTACCCACCACATTCATTAATTCCTGACCCAGACCCAGGCCTTTAAACACACACACGAGAGACAGATCTATGAAGGCATCACCAGCTTTATCTATTTTTCTCCAACTAGGCTGTTGAGACCTATGGAAAAGATACTGTCATGACCACACTTCTCAACAGCTTGGACTTCTATGTTTTGCCTGTTGTTAATATTGATGGTTATGTTTACACTTGGACAAATGTAAGTACCTTCTTCTTTCTCAAGAAAAGTATCGCTGGAAAAGCCAACTGTTAGAACTTTCTCTTAGTTTTGATCGATGCTTCACCTTTCTATTTCAGAACCGCATGTGGAGAAAGACACGCTCCAAAAATGCTGGTAGCCTTTGCACTGGTACTGATCCCAACAGGAATTTTAATGCTGGCTGGTGCAGTAAGTGTCTCCTAACAATAGCAAGTGATCATACAGAGGTGTGATAGCCAAAATGCTTAATTATAGATTTTTCTCGACCTGATGGTTGGTCCAGTTCAAGCTTGAGTGAAGACCACCAGTATAGCTTTGTGGAGTAGCTTTTGTTGAATTTTTGGGGCAGTTTGGGGTAAAAAAAAAAAAAAAAAGACCTTGGTTACTAGCATTATCACTATGGCTACTTCTATGAACATATATATACACTTACACACACATACACACACACACTCTTCTATGAGTTGAGAACAGAAACTGAAAGTTTGCTTTTGGTTGGTATCACTCAGTGGAAAGAGGTTTCTTTTGAGTGGTTTCCACTTGGTTGTTCCTGGAAATGTCCTAGAAATGGGGAAGACATGCAAGGAGAGGATTATTAAGTACTGAAGCAAATCAATATCCTAAATCACTTGGATAAGATATGGCTTTACATCAATACTCGTGTTCTTTCAACTATGCACACTGTACAAAGCATATTTAGTTAATGCTATGCCATGTTGTCCAGTGTCTTAACTATGCAATAAAATAGTTCCTCCTCTCAAGGCATGTGTGTCAGTAAGATTTCCAAAGCTTATCTACAAAAGTGGTGTAATATGACTCTCCTAACAAGCAATTTTTCATTAAATACTCATTAAATTCACCTTTCTTCCCAGCTCTTGGGGCCTCAAAAAACCCCTGTGACGCCACTTACTGTGGCTCTGCACCTGAATCTGAAAAAGAGACCAAGGCTTTGGCTGATTTTATTCGTGAACATCTTTCTACAATCAAGGCATACTTGACAATTCACTCCTATTCTCAGCTGCTACTGTTTCCTTATTCATATACTTACAAATTACCATCCAATTCCGAGGAACTGGTAAGTCTCTTTGTCATTTTAACATAATGAAAAGAATTAGTACAAATCGTCACTTGCTATTTAGGTTCATTTAACTTCAAGCAGTTTCTTTAACATCTGGAAAGAATCTTTACTTTCAGTTTTTGAAAATACTTGAGCCTTCTTTAATTTCCACATACACAATGAATTTGCCACAAGATTGAGTTTGTCATCCAGTCATGCTATGCAGAAATCCAGTATGCTGTGCAGCACTGCTTCTTCCTGACTTAAGAGGTTGCTGTGTATGTAGCTTTAATACATTACAGAGAAACATTATGCCCTGTAAGCCAAGCTAACAGCTTAATAGATTGTAATAACTATGAAATTACTGAACTGGTATCATCAACAGCAGACAATCTCTGTCTACCACTTCCTACTGAACCTTAGTTCTCACTGAAGTAAAATGGTGAAACTCCTATTGATACAGGCTCAGGACAATGAGGCAGTTTTTGTCAAAAGTATAATTAAAAACTGTTAGATACAAAACAGGTTAAAAGTTTGAGTTCTGTGGCCTTTCTAAACCAGCCCGGATTCAAAAACACGTTTTATTTGGAAGAGGAGAGGATTTTTTCAAGTTCAACTCTTCTTTTATTCATCCTAGAGAAAGGCCACACCCCTAACACCATTTGGGTAAGATAACAACACTCTGGAATATTTTTTTTATCCTTAAAAACAGAGAGAGGAGTTAAAACTAGTAAATGTGTATAAAAGTTGTAAACATTTTATAATGCCAAGAATCAACAATCGTGAATAATAAAATGACTTCAGTTCTCTGGCATATTAGCAACTAGAAGCTGTTGGCAGGGAGAACAACACAGCAAAACAAAACAAACAAATCTTGATTCCCCCTCTTCCCTGGATGTTGCCAAAAGTCCAAGGCAACAACACTGTGTGTTGCTCTGCTGTGCAGGTTTGACAGATTTATGAGTATTCCCAAATAGATGTCATTATTTTGAAGCACAAATACAAACTGAAGCCAACAGTGGAGTTCCTTGTTACATTTTTACAGCTTAAAAGACAAGATGAAATTAAGAGGATGATTTTGTTTTCTTAATTTATATTCCAGAAATTTTAAATTTTAATTATTCCAGGGAACTATAGTAATTTCTTGTCTTCAGTTTTCACAAACGCTTCATATTTCACACAACGCAGTTCAGTTTAAAGTAACAAAATAACATAAAATACTTGAAGCTGCTTTGCTGTCAAGATCACAAAGTTCCCATGTGTTAAAAATTTGCATGACATTCTGCCCAATTTTTTGAATCAAGAGCAAATGTGATGAAACATAACTAAAAGTACAGCACGTTTCTCACAGTATTAAATTGAAAGTTTGCATTGACAGCACATTATTAAAACAATCCTTAACAATAAGAAAAACCTATGTGCTTCTCTAGATTTTTAAATTCTTTTATTAAATTAAAATTTTTATTACCAATGTTCTATTCTAATACACAGTAAAATTTAATGAATCACCCACACTAAGGTTCTATGATTTTTATCAAAAACCACCTCTTATTTCCTGACATAAGTGACAATTCTGCTAATATCATTCAGCATAAGAAATAAATAGCTCAGGAATGCAGGCTATATATTTCTCTCCAACCATTTGATTTAACTTTGTAAGTTAGTCTTTCCAACATCAGTTTATCCTATATTTTAAATTGGGCATACTGATCCCAGAGGGAGCTCCATTATTTCCCACTACAAAGCAATCACAGATCTCACCACCATGACAAGGTGACCTTATAAGTATTTTTCACATCTTAATTAAGTGAAAATATTTCCTGTATTGGTGATCTCAACAAAAAGACAGCAGGATCCCAGAGGTGTTCAACTTGTACAGTATCTGATTTTAACAAGGGAAGACTTCTTGCCAAAAAAATCCTTCTTTTGGAGAATGAGATCAGAGTATCACCCAATCAACATTGCCCATAGTTGGGATAATTAAACAGAAAGGGCCTAATTCACTCCAGTGTCAGTGAATTAAATAGAAAGACTGACTTCAACAGGCTCTGGGTCAGGTTCAAATAACTTCAAATAGTTACTTCAAATAACTAAAACATACTAATTTACACTGTGACTAAAGAAAATTTAAGATTTTCCAATCAAAAATTGTACTTGCTTGAAATGAGACAGCTAGCAAAAGAGGTAGTATTTTGTATGCCAATTGTTGTGTTTAATGTCTAAAAGTTCTGTCTAGATTTAGAATTTAGAGAAATGCTGCAGAATGAGAATCTCAACTTTTAATAGAAATAAAAGGATCATAAACCATTTTGCAAATGAAGAAGCAAAATTTATAGTGCCATTATCTTATCTTAGATGTTATTTTTACTCTGACAGATCTAATAAATTAAAGGAAATATAGTTGCAATTTCTTATCTCTTTCAGTGAGCAGCTGGACATGTGTTTAAACAAAACCTCACATGTCTGCTTATCATTAACAACATTTTGTTCCATTGTATTTAATTAAAGGTAGCTTAATAGCATGGGGCTTATGCTGCATTCCAGTGTCTGAGATATAGAAGGGCACAAAAATTCAGTAATTTGAGACTGAAGATACTAAGTCTGCAGAAGAAAAAGATCTAGAGAATGCTTAGTGTTGCACAAAACTTTCACTGTTATCCAAATAATACTTAAACAACAAAAATAAAAACACTCAAGAAAGGAAAATCTGGGTCAGGAATTTCGCAGAAGTTACACAATATTCTTGTGATGACACCCTGAAAGAAACATGTACTCCTTCTGGTGAATCACATTTTGCCTGCTTTATAGTCCTCTTGATTTATTCTTTACTATACCCTGGAGTGTTACCCTGCACACAGAATACAAACTTGAATCCATCTCCTACAAAGAACAGAAGTGTTTGCTTTTCACAGTTAAAAAAATGTGCTTGGCAAGACCAGTATCTCTCCACACCCCAAAAAGATTCTTTTCATCTTTATTTTACTATTCACATTTTTGTCCTCTTGCAATAAAAGAACATTTTTCATAAACAGTCCAGCCTATATTTTTTAATCAGTTCATATTTTGGCCTTGGCTTCTTATTAGGTCACCCTATGCTTTCCTCACTTTCAGAAGACAAATCTAGCTTTATCAATTCTTGTCTGTATTTGAATTGGCTCTGAACTATGATTTAATAGAGCAGAGGAATGTGCATCGTGCCCTTCCTTCCTTTCCAGGTTCCATTTCATCTCTCAGTTAAACAACAAACTCGGCGCCAAATATATGTCTGTAGACAGCTCATCCCCAGTGTCAGATTAATGATTGTGTATTATTACAATTTGGCAGGCTGCAGAATATTATATTTACAACCCAGGATAATTTTCTAGACATGGGATTTCAGTTTGCATTATTTGAAGGTGTACTCCAACCTGCACTGGTTATTAAGCTCACCAAAACTCACCTTCCATACTGGGTTGGTCTAGCATTTAATCTCCCCTTGAGTGTTTAAAATAGGATACAATAGAAAGTGGAAATATGCCCAGAGTCTGTGCAGCCTGCAGGAAGAGTAAATTTCAAATATCCTGCATGACTTTGTGAATATGAGTTTGATTATCTAACCCAATGCCTTGGAGCAAAGCCTTTTCCCTCCTGCCTTTATTCCTGAAGGTGTTTAAGATATATCAAGACCTGTGGGTAAGAATTTTTGAACAGCAAAAATCATATTATCTAAGAGACACAGACATACCAATGTGGAATTGCAACCTATGCTGCTGTTGTATCTGCGCTGTTGCAAACTCTTGTGATTGTACTACATGTTACAAGTAAATAATGATAAAGTCAACTGGGAAGCACAACAAGCAGGAAGTAGGAAGAAAAGCAGTATTTGGAATTGGCTTTACAGCTCCTCCACTGAGTTTGCCACAACAGAACTGCTCCGTACGGACAGTCTCACAATGGTGAGAAGGACGGTTTTAGTAGCAGCATCTTCCAGATGAAGCTCATGTATGAATCTGTCTCAAAGACAGGATCTCCAACAGGTGTAGGGCACATTCACCTTAACTCAGTCACACTGGAAACTCTCTCACCAGAGACTGATTTCTTAAACACTCTGTGACACTGCTACAGAGAAACAGGCTTGCAAAGAAAAAAGCATCATCATACTGAAGTCCTCCACTAGGCTGGATTCCCTGGACTCTTGGGGAAGATGCTTGACTACAAGCAACAACAGAATAGTGAACTAAATTACACATCAGTCATGGACTCTTTTGAGGGGAGTCTGTTTTTATTGGCAATACAAGAAGCCCCAGAAGTTTAGCTTAATTTGGCTGGAGCTAATTTTGCAAACACCACATTTTCAGACTTGCATTACAAAGGAAGTTGAGGGTTGCTTAATTAGCACGTGAGACTGACGAGAAGTGAAAATACAGTTTTCAGCCTCAGGCAAACCAGTTTGCGGTTCAGTGAGGGAAGAGAGCAAGAGGTCCAGTCAATCAGTGAAAAGGCTTCTCCAGATCACTGTCAGACTGTGAGGGCAAAGGGAGTTGTCCACATACAGCAGCTGCATAATCAACATCCCTGAAGTGTTTCTAAACAGCTGCAATTTGCTGGCAAATCTAGCCTGATGATACAAGAGTAAAATGAGAGAGATGCTCCCAAAAAAATTACCTATTAACACACAGAAGACGCTTAGCCTAACATTTATCTTGTTAGTTCAAAACTCCAGATGTGGTGAGAAAGAGAGGCCAGTAATAGATCTTTCATTAAAAGCTAATAACTGAAAAAATAGGTTTAAAGGTTGTGAATTATGTAAGATAACGGCAACTGAGAACACAGCTCTGCTGTCTCACTGGCCCAGGCACTTTGTACACAAGATCAATCAAAAAATTAGTAATTGCTGTGTAAACACAGATGGGTGATCAGTGCAGGGAGTACTACCTGCTGCTGAAATGACCAGCTCTGTGAGTTCAGCTGCAAGTCAGAAGCTGAAAAGCCATTTCTTCTCCTAGTTACAAGGTATTAATTTGGAGTTATTTCTAGGACTTCATGGCGCCAGTTGTTTCTCTGCTACTATAACTCTTAGTGAAATTTTTCGTACAAGAGGGATTCTTAACAATAAAAAAAACCCAAACAAAAATCCCCAAACAAACCACAATTTAGTTAAGCCAGTTATGCAAAGAAATCTAGAAAATCACTCAACAGCAAAGAGTATCCTCAAAGGTCAAAAAGACAGCGAAGTTTCTCCCTGCAGCTGTATTCCAACTAACATACTGAAAATACAAACCACTTTTCAAAAGCTAAATATCACTTTCCCTTTTGGAAAATGCCAGGCATTATTTATACACCTCTGCATAAATCTCCATGTTATTTCCTTTTTACGGATGGTTTTGAGTAATTATGCTATTTTTTAAAAAGGAAAAAAAAATTCTCGTATTTTGTATTTATACTCACAAGCGGTTACTTAATTTTTATTATTCAAAAAAATTATATTATGTTATTATTATTATTATTATTAAGAGGTAACTTTAGTTCCTATAAAGTTGAATTTTTTTTTTTTTTCACCTTTAGGTTTTGGACTATAAATCTATTAGGAAAGCAAATGCTAAAGAGTCATCTAAAGGAAAAAAATCAGATATCAAAACTTCTGATAAAGTTTCATTTCATGATGAAATTATAAATGCTCAGTCATGTTTTTCACTTAGAGAGGGTCATTTATAATACCACCTTGATCTCCAACCTAGAGAGCTTGAGGAAGTTGTTTATTTGGATTCCAGGCTCTTAACAGCTGGAAATCTCAACTGCTCTTTCTACAAATCTCTCTTTTTACAGCTTCCTGGCCAATAATAATAAATCCTTCAGGTAAAAATATTTCCTGGCATACTTTTTTCTGGTATCTGTTCTGGTATGATTTAAAGCTATCATTTGGCAGCTGAGTGAAAGGAATGCTCCATTCTTCCCAAAGAGCAGCTCTGCTGTTCTATTGTCCCTACCATGCAGAAAGAGTGAACACTAGTTACCAATAGGTCCATACAAAATATCAACCTGTCTTCAAAAATTTAATTTCCATTTTGCATGTATTTGAAAAAAAGAAAGAATCAGTTTACATTTAAAAATTAACTTACTATTGAGAGAAGATCTGACTCAACCTCAGCTGCTGATTAAATTTATATACTACAAACAAAAGTTGACTGAAGAAAATATGGTATCACTAGCAGATAGTAGTCCCCAACCTCTACAATTCCCTCAATATATGTTAAAAAATATTATGGATTTTTTAAAAATCAGCTTGTTAAGGGATTAAAAAAACCCAATCAAACAAACCAAAAAAACCCCTCAAAACCACAACACTGGAAAGCACTCAGCTACTCCAATTGCTCTGAATCCAAGATTGTGAAATGCAAACAACAACATTCTTCCTACAACTGCTTGTGTTTGGTCAATAGAGGGGCCAGAAACAAAATCCCACATATTCAGGTACAGCCAATGTTACAGGTGGAAGGACAAACTTCAAATACTTTTTGGTCTGACTTGTTTAAATATTCTTAATGTGCTAAATGACCACAAAATCCGACAACAAACTCCCATAACTCTATGATGTTCAAAATCCAACATTTGGGAATGGGGAAACACTTGCAATTCTTCAGTAAAGTAGGCTGCCAGTGCCAATGCAAACATATTTTGAGGCTGTTTTACAGAAGCTGAGAAAGCTCTTAACTAGTATTTTCTAAACACATTGTCTAATATGCCTTTTTGAGTAATTCACAGGAATACTTGAAGCATTAGGATGAACAGAGAATATTTTACAATATATCTTCCACTGGAAAGGAAGCCAGAGTATAACCCACAGAGAAAGAAAGGGCTTGAGGAAAGTCCTGGAATAGTAGAAGCCATTCAGCTGCAAGCTATAAAGAAAGAAATGGCAACCCATTGCTTACACTTATACAGAACATCTGCTTTCAAGAATCATTCATATTTATCATCTGCTAGTAATAGTTTTCATGTTTTATTACCAACATGCTGTATAATGAAGAACTGGAAAAGCCACACATTCCAAAGAAAAGTCTGTAATTTTCCTTAATACAAACATACAAAGCTTCACAGTACTATTGATGGGCCTGATCCAACCCTCACTGAAATCAGTGGGAGTTGAATGAGTCCCTCTGTGCACAGGAAATGAATTTAAATTAATGAGACTATATATGGTTCCAAGGTAATTTATGCCTTTTTCTGGCTGTTAATATTTATAAGACCTTAATCTGCTTCCACTTGTATCAGTGTTCAACTCCACTGACTAAACTGACTCTGCTCTGAGCATCTGCATGAATAGAAGGAAAAGAAAGGCTATTGTATGTTCACAATTTACTGTACCAAGTTATTGCTATTCTCTTAAGATTCTCTTATCTCTAAATAAGATTCCTTATTTAGTTTTAATCTTGTATAGAAAATCCTGATACCTATTGTCCCCTTACCTATCCAAACTATACTGGACTATACAGCAGGCTGTACATCAATACAGCAACACACAGACTAGACTATACTCCATTAAAGCTTGGAGAATTAACTTTTTACTGACAAGCTCTTTTCACAACAACAGGACAAGCTGTGCCTCATCAGCTACTGACATCTAGTCATTCTGAGAGATGAACAACAGTTTTCAAACAAAAACTTCTCAAGCATGGCTTTTCAGTTTATTCAACAATGTATTTGCTTAGAAAGCTTCTGAAAAATCTGCATTTATCGTTCTTCTTTTCCTACAGAACTCCATTGCTCATGCTGCATCCAAACAGCTGGCCAGTTTGTATAATACTAAATATACCTATGGCCCAGGAGCTACAACAATCTGTAAGTACTATCCTAAATATGCTAGCCATCTATATTAAGCATTACTAAGACTATCAAATACAGTTTTCCAGTGATTCTTGTTCCTCTTCCTAAGTAGTCTCCTTCTTTCTTCACATGCATATACTCAGAGGTATATATGGAATCTGTCATTTCTAAAATATGGGATGACATATTACTAAGGATCCCAGGGAGCGTGTGACCCCCTGGAAGGTAAAGTGATGCGGTAAAGTATTTAGGGATTCATTTGCATAGCATGAATTCCTAAAACATACAAAGCTTAGATTTAAACATAGAAATCTCGACCTGGGAATTTTTTGCATTTCCAATATCTTCAAGTCCAAGTGAAAAGACTGTGTGAATCCTAAAGAATGGCTTCAACCACTCTAGCAACAAGGATAATTATTTTTTTTACTTTGCATTACAGTCTGAGAAATGTACTAATTACAGTTCCATTCTTCTACCATTCTTGGGAACTCAGCTGTCAAGATACGGCCTTTGCAGTGTCAAAAGCTGAGCTGAGGCTGCCAAATCTAGATTTCTAAAACTTTAATATCTCCTAGATTTAACATCTCCTAATTTACTTAAATATGGAAACTAATCTCTTTTCCCTATTTCTCCTTCCTTAAATAATTAAAAAAAAAACCTTTAAAAAACTGTTTCTCACCATTTTTAGAACATTCATGGAGATTTTTTCCTTTAAAAATGTTTTGGTGATGCTTAGCAAATCTGGAGGCTCTTTCCTTAGCAAAAGAAACTGCCTTCATTGTACCAAAGTACTGGAAAAGGAAGGTACCATTTGTCCAGAAGAAAAAGATGGAGCTGATATCCCAGATCTGCAGTTCTTTTACATCTGTGTGAACCTCAAAAAGCTACCCAGTGAGAGGGTATTTGCTTCTGCTACCAAATCTTTCTAAACAATCCCATGCAAGCATGCAATTCTCCTGTTCTTTAGACATTGCTCCTATGGTCTCCCCACAATATTGACAAGGAGTGAGCAGTTCAGCTTGTTTACATTTGCTTGCACACATCAACTGAATGAAGCTCACAAGGGGCCTAAAGTCACATAAGTTTTTCCATGAGCAGGAGAAATCAAGCAATTCACTGAATATTCCTTTTTAACCATCCTTTCTGCATTTCTGTCTATATGACTTGTCTCTGAAGTAGATCACATTTCAATATGTAGCCACACTTTTCCAGTTAGGCTTTATTATTTTTCTTTATCAACAGATCCTGCTGCAGGGGGCTCTGATGACTGGGCTTACGATCAAGGCATCAAGTACTCTTTCACTTTTGAGCTCCGAGACACCGGTAGACATGGTTTTATTCTCCCTGAATCTCAGATAAAGCCAACCTGTGAAGAGACTCTACTTGCTGTTAAATATATTGCCAATTACGTCCTTGAGCACTTGTATTAGAATGGAGTCCTAAAAACTATTAAAGAAGGTTTTATTCAAAGATGCCTTCCTTTTTATTCTTCCCTAACAATAGGTTTTTATTTCTCATTACTTAATGTTCCTAGGCATATCCTTAGTCCACCATAGGTCAATAAAACTACAAGTTTGTCAAGAGAAATTGTATCTTTTATTAAGGCAACTGATGTAGTCAGGAGGTCTAAAAAGAAAGAACACAAGAAGCTTAAACAACTTAACATAAAGATTGCCTTAATAATTAAAATTATCTTAATTTAATCCAGAGCAGATGGGCAGAGCATTAGAACTTATACAGCCTGATTACTAAATGGAATGAAAATAGCTAGGTGATTCATATAAACACACTTTCATCTAACCATTCACTGCCTTAATAGCAACAGTAGCAAGGAAAAGTTCACATCACATACTTCTAAAATGATGGTAGCTGTGATATGCTCTTGTGAATTTTCCCAAAATCTGCCCTGGATATGCCCCATCACTGAAAACTAATTTGGATCTTAGGTCACTGCTTAGGTCACTGATCGAACTTGGAGCTGAAACTTAAAAATACTATTAGTTCTGAAGACCAAGACTTGATACAAATCATGCTATAAACTATCCTGGATTTAAGCTCTCACGCTTACTATAGTAGCATTTCTCAAAATACTCACAGAGTCCTGGTACTTCCTGGAGCCCCAAATGCTCCTACTGTCATGAGCGGAAGAATCATAAACAGCCATAAAAACTAAGTCTGGTGATAAATGACTGTTTCTTTCATGAGAAGCTGTAAAGAATTATCCCCTCCCAATCTATTTTCTGTACAGGTAATGTGGGTCTGATTAGGTCAGAGTGATAAATAGCCACTCTGGGCAGCTTTCTCATGCAGCTGCAGAAAATGTGTTTGGCATTTATTAATGCTGTTTAGAGCTTGGCTAATATGGGACACACTCTGCAGAAAGATGGGGAAAAACCTTGTGTCAACACAGAACCTGGCTGCTCTCCCTGCCATTGCTGGAAGCTCTGAACAGAGACTTCCGCTGTCCGTTGATGCTCCTGGAATTAGCACTATTTCTGGCAAGCCCCTAGCTGATGCACTCAAAACAGCCCATGAAATGCACTCAAAACAGTCCCTTAAATGCATCTTACAGAGAAAACAGTTCTCCCAAGAAAATCATAAAATTCAGACCTGTCAAAAACAAGTGTTCTCCTTTTTTGCCTCTTCTCTGTGGAGGGAAATAGAAATACAAGGTCCAATTTAAAGTGACACTTTCATTTACATGTAGAAGAAAAAGAAAGCAACACATCCACTAGCCCCCTCCAATTAGCCCAGTAGCACTCAGATTAAACTAGTTCTCACACACAACTGATCCATCTGTTTTTGATCACTGGTGAAACTGAACCCATGTGTGAAAGTAGCACATACCAGTAAAAAGACATGTCATTCTGTTTTGCAACAGAAGTGGGGGGAAGGATAATCAATGTTACTAAAAATAGCACAGGATGCAAGCAGAACATACCGGCCAAACAGAGCCAAACATGTCACAAAGGGCAGAAAAATAAACTACTCGGAATACAAAATATTTTGGCTAAGTTTAACTAAGTATTAACAACCACCCAGGGACTATCCACTATATTATTTGGGAAGATATCACAGGCCTGACACCAACTGCAAGGTGAATTGTTGAGACTCAGCACCATTCATTACTAGGAAGGCTCTTTGTAGGACTGCAAGCAACCAAACACACAATTACAAATACCATTGAAGGGTAGGTCATGGAACTCAGGAGCTCCAACAGTATTAGGATTACCCCAGTTAACTTAAAACTGTGACACTGAGGCAGGATATGGCGCACATTTGGTGGCTCTGACATTCACAAAGTCAAATCACAGTAAGGCAGTGATGCGCAGCTTTTCTGTGCCTTCTCCACAGAAGACACTCACTAGCACCTCTGGTCAAATTACACAGATGCAGAGAACAAATAAATGTGATATATCATCCATGCAGCTTGTAACATAAAACAAAGAAGATACGGGAGAAATTTAAGCAGGAAAGGACATTTTGCTATCAGGTAAGCTGTTAGGGCAGAGACACTGAAAGACAACACGGAGAGCAAAGGTTCAGCAACAAGTCACAACGCTTCAAATTTCAGCACTGCTTTCAAAAAAACAGAAAATCCACACACAAAACTGATAAGACATTTGCAAAGTCACCATCAAAGTTATTTGGAACAAATTCCTCAATTATGAAATAGTTGAACCAGGAGAAACACAGGAAAAGAAATAAAAACATTTTATATGGATGACAGTGGTTTGACAATTGTAAAAGGTGGACTTTTTCAATAACTCTAAAGAAAAATTTCCAGTGTTCTCCAAACTGAATCTTTTTAAAAGCAAATAAACCCATAAAGGAACTGTAAATATTCTACCAATGTTAAAATATAAATAGAACCCACCTCAGAAACAATCTGTGGTTTTGATTTTTGTTTAATTGCACAGTTTAAACTGAGTCTTTACTGTGAACACTGTAAGCCCACACTGCAATTTTGTAGCATATAAGAATATTTTAACCATAACCATGTTAATTAAAAAAAGCCATGAAAAAACAGGGGAGTAACTCTGCAGCCCTGACATACCCGGGAACTTTGTCAAGAATGGAAGGCTCTATCAAAGCAGTACCAGCAACATGCACTCACAGCAGGGAAGGCTGCCGGTGTCCTGGGCTGCATTAGGCAGTGGTGCTAGCAGGTCAAGGGCGATGATCCTTCCCCTCCACTCAGCCCTGGTGAGGCCACATCTGGAGTGCTGGGTCCAGTGCTGGGCTTGCTGGTACAGGAGACAAGTACATGCTGGAGTGAGTTCAATGAAGGGCCATAAAGAAGATTGAGGGACTGCAGCACCTTTCATACAAGGAGAAGCTGAGAGAGTGGGACTGTTCACCCTGGAGAAGTGACAGCTCAGGGGGATTTTATCTATGTGTATAAATACCTGATGGGAGATTTTAAAGAAGACAGAGTCAGGCTCTTCTCAGCAGTGCTCAGTGACAGGACAAGAGTTAATGAGCACAAATGTGAAAGCACATGAAAATCCCTGTGAAAACAAGACAAGACTTTTTCACTGTGTGGGTGCCCAAACACTGGAACAGGTTGCCCAGAGATGTTGTGGAGTCTCCATCCTTGGAGATGTTCAAAATTTGACTGGACACAGCCCTGGGCAACCTGCTTGAGGTGACCCTGCTTTGAGCAGGAGGTTGAATCGGATGGTCTCAAGTAGTCCCATCCAACCTCAAATGTGAGATTAATCTCTGCCTGATGCAGGTCAACCAAGGACTGAGATGAACAATTTAAGCTTTTCCTATTTGATTTATATTGCTCCCTTAATTAGATAAATAGAAAAGGATCAATCTGTTTTCTTGGTTAAGAATCACATCAAAAAGCTGCCATCTTTCTCATATTAAGCTATTGTCTAGCTTAATACATTCAAACAGTCCATTCATTCAGTGCTCCAAAACTCAAAAAGAATTAAGAAGTGATGAAGTGTTTTAAAGACAATGTACTGTCTATGTGCCAGGTCTCACAGGAGAGATATGGGAGATACCAGATTGCTCACAGAAGAAATGTCCCTTCACTACAGATCAGTTACAAAGGCAGCGCTATGCACACTCTTAATTTTTTAACATATAAAGCAGGTAACTTACAAAAATTTATGAAGTACAGTAAGTCCTGACAGTTGTGCGAGTTAAACATGCTTCTGGGGAAGAGATTTCCAGGTTTGCTCAAAGTTCTCAAGCAGCTGCTGACACATAGTGGTAATTCAGAGAAGACTTTTGTTCTTAATGATCCAGGCTCAACTGCCTCAAAAACTGTGCTAGAAATTAAACTAATGCTTTCAACTCAACCTGCTCTGAACTCCGCTTTGCTGACATATGGCCTCAGTATGCTTCCTGGCACTTGGAACTTTTCCAAAGACAGATGTGGGCTGTGCAGTGAAGCAGGTTGCCCCTGTGCTCCCCACTGCACTCAGCGCAGCTGCATTACAGCTGCATACAGTCTTTTACCACAAGAGGAGAGGAAACAGCCAAATGCCGCTTTCGAGAATGGGATTGCATTCCTGTTCTTTACAGGAAAGACACAGGGCTACTTGCAGTAAACTTTGCAATCACAGAAAACAGGGAATTTACTATAAATAAATGAATACATACAGCTTAGCCAAGAAATAGGGAAATATTCCAAAACATCTAAAACTTTTCCTTACAATCTTTTTAAACAAAGCACCCCAGTTTCTTGGCAAACCCTGGAGTGATTCCTTTCTGCATTTTACAGAAGATCGAAGATGTTTAACTCTGGAGTTCTTCAAGGAAAGTATGAATCACATTGCTTTAATATAAAATGAACTCCCAATTTCCTGGCTTCATGGGGAAAAAAAAAATCAAATATTCATGTTTCTCTTTAATGTATTGATAAATTAAGCTATAAAAACCATCATAAACACTGTTACAAAAAAAAAAGGGAAACCATTCAGGAGTAATGGAGTAATGACTGTCATCCTTGCAGATCCCTGTGCTGCTGCTGACATGAGAAAGTGAGGCCAAAGAGTACAGCTCAGTGTCACAATGATCAACCAGTTCATGTCCAGAAGTGATACAGCTCAGAGCATCTCTGTTCCTACCAGAGTTAGTTCATAATCTAATCAATCTGCTACAAATATCAAGAGATGTTAATAAATTTTTAAAATGACAAACAGAACTCAAAAGACAAATATGCTGTGATGCAGCACTGACATCATTGTTGACATTTATGTTGCATTGTCACTCATCATCTTTTCAGCATTGCAAATGTGCAACATTCTCAGATTATGAAACCGTAAATACAGTAGTAGATGCAAAAAAGTCTGCTTTTCACTGATATTTTCATGCCTCTGTTCACAGGATGTGCATGCATAACCTCACATATGTAATGTTTTAGAACTTCACGTGTTCAACACACTTAGCAGAAATATTCTGATGTTGAGGTTTTCTATAATACATTCAAATCCAGAAACTGAGATCCTTTTCTCTTAAAAAACCATCCCTTGCTTATGACAATAGATACTCTGTTCACCCATTCTCTTCCTAGGTCTATGCACAGTAATGCCACCAAGGTCTGGGGTGTCAGTCTTCATCTCCCCTGGAGTAAATGAAAGGAAAAGTAGGTCCTCCTTGAGGTATATTCAACTAATGAGTTCAGGTCTATTGAAATCAACAGTTACTTCACTCAAAAACTAAACTCTGAATAATGCAAAAAACATTGGAATTTCACTGAGGGTTTTTTTAATGTTATTTTTCACATAGCTTCTATTAATTCTTCAATGATTTTTCAAATGTGCCCAGAAATTGAATGAATAAAGGGTTCAAAAGGGAATGTTCATTTTATATAGACTTTCAGAAAACTATTCTTACATTTTTCTCCACAAATGGAAATGCTGTTCATGACCCAAAGGCATTCTTTAAGGATTTCCTATTTGAATGGAACTAGAATTCCTAATGACACGATGTTTTATACTTTCCCTCTTTCAATATGTATCTTTGAATCACATCTGAAAAGCAACAATATAATCCTTATAAATGTGGAATACCTTTCCTCCATATAAAAGGAAAGCTGAATAGAAAATGATGCCTTATTTCTAGCTTTTGTCACCACTTCTCATTTGCAGTTTCAGTCTCTCATATCTCTACTGTAAGTTATACTGTCACTGACAGCAGTTGTGGCAACAATATATTCAGCAATAAAAAGCATTTAGAAATAATGAATCATTTTAAAAGGTTATTAACACAAAATGAATTCATAACATATGCTTTCTAAATTAGAAAATCCATTGCACTTCATAACTTAAAAAACAAAAGAAATTAAAACTTGCTTTTAAAAAAGCCCTATTATGCCATACTTACACTGGACTTGGTTATGGACTTCTGTGTATTTTGGAAATCATGAAGCTCATTTCCTAGGATTGTAACGATATACAGCTAAGAGAGGAGAACATCATTGTTAAATTGCAGAGCCCACTATCAACTTCTGGCTAACAGTGAAAAAGTAATTCCCCATTTTATGTGCACTAAAATATTAGCTTCAAATTTAGTAAAACCTAAAACATAAAAAACTTAAATAAAGATTCCAGTACATTCATGTTAACTTCAACCCAGACTAAACTCTGTGTGGTTGTATCTGTATACCTATAGAACATATTAACTTCTGCTAGACATAACAGCTGTAATAAAACTCTCTTCTTGAACAGAGTAGGCACCTGCCATAACCATTAAAAATGGAAAATCTGACCTTTGCTATAGTGCCACGTGTGCAGGGAAAAGCACCCCTGACCCTTTACCCAGAAAGCAGTGACAGTACAGCTCTCTATACACTCTGAAATCTTTACCAGATACAACACTGATGGTCCTTCAACGGGTGGAATAGACATGTCCTGCAAATATCCAGTGAAAATATGCTCTCTCCAGTGCTGCCCATCAAACCGTACAGTCTGAGAGTCCATCACAACCCTGAGCACTGTAAAGCTTTGATACTTCAAGCATTCAGCTTCATATAATATGTTTTCTCACCTCCCAGGACAGCTCTGGGTCTGTGAATAGTTAATTACCTTCAGATTTGCCTGAAGTTGGAGCCCTGGAAGACTCTTGCCTAGAAAGATATTAAAATTATTTAGTTGTCAGTTCTATTCACCTCCATATGGACAATAAATGTGCTGTGCCTGCTGAGGTGTGCACCACTCATGGAGAACTCCAGCCTGTGAAGTACTCAGCTCAACTGGGAAGACAATTCACAGAGCACAAGAAATAGAACTGCTCATTCACATACATCAAAGTGATTTTGTTTTCTAATAAGGAATGAATCAATCACAACAAACTCAGTCCCACACCAGTTTAAGTTCAATTAAATATCTTCAGGGGAAAATACACGTTCAAACAGAATCAACACTGTATCTGGGGACTTTTGATGGACACCACATATTTATTCAGGCTTCTAGGCTTATTTTAATGTTTTATTAAGTCTGCCTTGGTGAGCATTTTGTGTCCAGAATCCAAATTACTGGATTAGCTGGAACCTTCCCTAACTTTTCACATCCTGCCAGCTTTCTGCAATCTTCTGAAGCAAGGTCTTTCTCTGTCAAACTTTGCAGACCAACTAATGTTTGTTGGCCCTTAGGGCCTTGGATTCCGAGAAAAATACTGTCCTGCAACTGATTTTGGACACTTAGCCCAAGAGATTTTTAATCTCTCGTACCAGAAAGCTGTGGTTACTTTGTGACGCTGTTTTGCTCAGCCTCTCTGACTCGCCTTGACATACAACTTGGGGGTCAATACTGCTCCCACATGGCCCTTCAAGAACTCTCCTTGTATTTTAGTACATTTCATGTCTAGCTTATAGAGAAGTAAGTTAGATAAAGTCCACTAAAACACATTCAGTACTTTGGCACTACGCACACAGATCTCGCTGAACTAAATGGGAGATAAAACAAAGTTCTGACAGGACTGCACTCTGTAAAACATTTCATCAAAAAGTTCATCATGACGCACGGTGTGTGTGTGAGATCCGAGTAACTTAATTCTCTGCTGAGTTTCCCTCTGGCAAGCTTAGACAACACCAAACATCTTCTCCAAACACCTTCTCCTTTACAGTTGCATGGGATGGAACATTGCAAAGCTGCTTTTCAAGCTTTCAGGCTTTTTCAAGCTAATGTGTTAATTTCAAAGAGGAAATTCAGCTGGGAGTTTAAAAGCAGAAGCAAAGTGCAGAGACTTTGGGACATTCCTGGATTTACTGGGAAAAAGTCCTTTCCAGTTCCTGGAAACACATTTCTCCTTTTATTGGAGCAAATTCACAGGGGAAAAAAAAACCCTACAAAAACCAAACCAGAAACCAGTCCTTTGCCAATATGCACAACTGTGGTTGCTACATACAGAACCTTTCAGTTCTACAGTGCTTTATGTTACAAGGCATGCTACACCTCAGAAACCTCAAGACACTTTTACCTCTGCTGCTTCAAGGTATGTTAGAAGATAGTTTACTCAGTCGCTAGTCACTTTCGTTTCAAGCAGAATCCTAATATGAAACAGTTTATTCAAGAAACTGAGACACAGCATTAGCTGTGAAATGAGATGCTTTCAGAACATACTGTTCCAGAACAACCACTCCATTTCGCTGACTGTGAGGACTCACAGAGCGGCTTCTCATGACATCTTGTGGCAGCATGACAAGCTGACCAGATTTTTGTTTTGTTTTCATAAAAAACAATTTAAGATGTTGGGAAACAGTGAAAACACACAACAAAAAGCACCAATTTATAATCACGTTAAGGTGGACGGACTAGCAACATTTCTTTTTATTTATGTCAGAAAAATTCCCCCCAAAAATATATAAAGACACAAAGTATAAAATAAGACCACCATTATTTTAAAGTAATAAAATAAAGTCACAAAACTGAAACAAGTTCAGATTGAAGCAATTCAAACTGCATGTGAGCTACAGATCTAGAGACAAGTATATAATATTAATACTTAATATATTGTTACCTAGTCTAACTAGAAAATCAGAATCTCCTTTTCAAATTGTCCCTTAGAGGTAGAGATTGATACAGAGGGGAAAAGCTTCATTGTCCAGAAACTTAATTATAAGCTGACTCAATTAGGCTAATTTAAGCTGATATTTATGTTGCTTGTAGCTGGAGTAATATCAAAATAGCAAATTTTATTCCACATTTGTTTTCAAATTGTGTTCTGAAGAAAAATGTCTTTTAATCATACCCAAAATAACAGAAAATGAATTTCAATATCATCCTAATTGAAAAACATCAGCCCCAGAGGAATCAATAAATGGCCCATCTTGAAAAGGAAATCAGAGGTAGCTCTAACTAAGAATTAAAACCTTAAGATACAGTCTTATGTTAGAAAACATACTCACCTCAAGGCACTCAGGAAAGGCAGTTTTCCCAGCCACTAACTGAGTAACGTTTAATTCACACTTTTTTTTTTGGTTGGTTTTTGAAGGTATTTCAGTTTGTCTCTATGCAACTTGGCTTCTGAAATCCTGACTCAGCCCCTCATACAGTTTCTGGGACAGTGGTAGATTTTCCTGTCAGGGCAGAAGCAACTGACTTTGTCTAGACTTTGTTGGAGGTTAACAGAATAAAATACAAGGTTTTATGTAGGTAGAGATGAGCACTGGAGAACAGAGAAAGCTTCTGGGAGGACCATTCAACCAGAACTGTTGATCTTACTAAAGAGTAAGCAAAAAAAAAAAAAAAAAGCAAAATGCAAAGGCAAATGTCTGCTCTAGCACCTTCAAAGCAATAAAATCTTAAACAAGGAATAATTCATATTTAGCCTTCAAAGATGAAAACATAAGAAAAAAAAAACCCCCTACATTTCATTCAGGTCATGCATTCTTAGATTACTGCTTCTGCCAAATTTAGCCACAGCACAAAGCTGCAATGAATAACCAAGACCCTCCAATCTGCAGAGGAATTTATGTGAAAAGCCATTCCACACGGTGCTGTTCCCATTGAGAAGCACTGTAAACAGTCAGCACCCTCTGGAAATCCAGGCGAAGGTGCTCCTAGGAAGGAAATGAAAGAGTAAAGTTTAGACATAGTCTTTACTCAACTGTTCCCTAGCTGTAAAATGGTTGGCAGTAGACTTAAGCAAAGACACCTGCAACTGCTTTGGAAGATATTAAGATGAAACATGGAAAGGATTTATTCCACTAGATCCCTAGTTTGTTCTTCAGATATTTATGATTATTTTGTAAAACAGTTTCCACGATCTGATCTATGTCCTGCAAGCACTGCTCATCTTTCCAAACCACACGTGAGAAGTGTACTTGTGTGTCTTACACTCACATGTTACCGTGTGATGAAATACATTAGCACAGGTAGGGAAGAGAGTGCTGACAGAGCTAGGACTGAGGGACGGAGAGGCTCAACTCCTCATCCACCACAAGCTTGTCATATGCAGCATAAACCCTCTTATGCCTCAGATCAAAAATATGTAAGATAAAGGGCACTTTCCCACAGAGATAACCCTGAAGCAATGGACGTTGAAGTCTGCAAAGCGCCTGAAGGACTGCTGCAACTGTAAGCTGCACACATTCACTTTGTGTGTAACACAGAACTGTATTTCATAACCTGCCAAAGACTGAAAAACAGATTTTTGGGACAATGGGATTTGCTGACACAGTTACACAAAATATAATTAATGGGAGGTTTTGAAGCATGGATTGGGCATGTAAGAATCAAGCTGTCCTTCAATATCATGGGTGTGCTTTTGGCAAAACCTGAAGAGGTTGTTTGGGGCAGAGAAAGAAGAGTCACCACAAACACAGGATAACGCAACATCTAGTACAAAAGACAACTAAGCTCTTGCTAAACAGGGAAACAGTGATGGGCTACAGACCCACAAATCCTGAGTTCTAGTTGCCTCCACTCTGAAAAATGGTCTACAGATGAAAATTACTTTCTTGTCCATTTTTACAACAGCAAAATCTTGAGACAGGACGACATGCAGCATGCTGTGCAAAACAGCTTTCAGCAACCATCTTCGCCGTGTCAGCACGTAAATGCACAAATTCTGCAGTCACTAGAGGGAGCCGTCTGGCATTTTACTTGTGCTGCTCCTCAAGTGTTTGAAACTCAAATTCCACGGCTCTGCTAAAGAGAAAAGTTGTTTGTGTCAGATCTAAACATACTAATTAGCAAGTGTTGCAAAGAAGAATTTGGCTACTTATTTATCTTTTTTTTTTTTTCCCCTCCTCTGTAAAGAACCCTAATAGACACTCAAATAACCTTCAGGTAGAAGCTAAAATAATCTTAAATGAATACTACCTCACTGAAGTAAAGTCCATCTTTGTCTTCAAAAGCAGGTTGGGAAGCAGAGTGGCAGGAAAATAATCTTCATAACTTGTGGAGCCCATACACAAGAATGGATTTCTCTTGCTTTCAGAAAGCAGTTTCTGAAAGTCAGCAAACTTTCTTCTTCATGCAACTCTGTCTTCAACTGACAAGGAACTAATAGATCCCTTCTACCTTGTGGTGCAGACATTGGGTGAAGTTATACGTTCTTAACACACAACTACAGGATTGTCCAGACCCAGATAATTTGCCCAGAAATTAGAATGGAACATAGAGGACTCTGCTCAATCCTGATCCACAATATGCTATAGAAAATAAAATTTAACTGTGAAGCATTAAGCAAGTTGGACCTGCAGAAAACCTCTCTGGGCCAAGCTTAGAGTAAATTATATATATAGGTGATAATGAAAGACTTTTGCGATCAATTTTTCTCTCAAATTCTGTTTCCTCGAATAGATCACGGCTAGTTATGTCTATAATGGGACACGATACTGGGACCTTCAGATGCCTGAAGTACACAGTCCTAACCTTGTGTGTACAGACCCCTTATGGACCACACAAGGCTCTGGAACAGACAAGATCATGACCAATTTGCTTCACCTAAAGAAGCTTCAATGGTGTCTCCTTGTACAGTGCTGATGGTTGGGAGGTAGAAGAAAGAAGTGAGCTCTCGATTTCCATAGTTCAAACTGTTTAAGGTCTGAAAACCTCCTCTCGGAGGAGCTTTATGTGAGAATCCTTTTACTTTTTATTTTACAAATCATAAATTAAGTAGATGACCCTCAAAAAGAAACGGTCCCTTTCCTTTATTATGGCTTCTCATCCAGTCTGGATGGAGCACATGTTTTTGAGAAAGGAGCAAGGCAGGTTTTCAGTCTGCATCACGACTGAAACCTTGGGATACAAACACAGCTAACCTTGAATAACCTTCCTCTGCCGACATGGGACAGAAAAAGCAATGAAGCAGTAATGGAGATAACACCTGCCAGTCACAACTGGTCTTAGGTGGACAAGGGCAGGGATGCCTTCTCCCCCAGGCCATGAGAAACATTTACACTAACTAGCTATTGCAAAAGGAAGAGCAGGGGAATTGTGTGCATTACTACAGAGCAGCTCTGAGTATATTCAATCCCTTGTGCAAAAGCTTATTTAGAAAGGAACAGGCAGGAGACCTATGAAAACAGACAATTAATAAATTAGGCCACTACTTCCCCAACATGATAGATGTCTTGAAGCCTGGGACACTTCTCCCTGAAGTCTTCACCAATTTTTGGTATTTCACCTGTAGTTGTATCAGGCCCTACACTTACCTGAAAGTACCAAATATAGTCAGGTAGGAGCAGAAATCTCAGAGACTGGAAAGAAAAATGCCCACTCTAATTCTTCTTCATTTATATGCTGCAGCGTAAGGTACAACTCGTGCTTTAGAAGCTCCACTGGACAACAGTTTATCAGATGTGCAGTCCCTGTGGACTGCTGTCATTTGACTAGTGCTGGCTCTGACTGCACAGATGAAGCCTTTGTACAAACCAGGTCGATTTTAGCAGAGGAGTTCATCAATTTCCACCTCCACAAGAAGCCTAATCTGACAGAGATATGGAAGATGAGGTATTGGATATTAGCTTAAATACTTAAATAATTCTGTCCTTTAGAATTGTTTGTGTACAAAAAACAATGACATTAACACAAACGGTGGCTGCACTGGCACCAACCTGAGCAGGAACTTTACTGCTGCACAGGTTAGTAAGTAACCTTCCTCACACAAAGACCACGTTGAGACGAGCCTGGAGGGGTACACTGGTAACAGGGATTATTTTGTCAGCCACTGAAAATGAAGCCTTTTAACGCTCCAGTTTATACTCTATCGATTTCACACCGTAATACAAAGACTCAAATGCTGTGAATACAAATCTTATTTGCAGCTATTGGTGCCAAAGAAAGGCACATAAATGAAGCCACCATGAGCCTGCACAACAATGAGGGAGAAACTGAAGCTTTTGTTGCCTTAATTCATAACAGTCTCTCTTCCATCAAGGCATATCTAAGCTTCCACTCATACTCTTAGCTGCTGTACTTCTTTACAGATACAATTCCATAAAAGTACATAATTATGTATTAGTTACATATTTAGAAAAGCTAATACAGAGCTTAAACTTCTGCGAAAGCACATATAATAATAATGAACTGGCATGTCAAAAAATCATGGGAGAACCTATACTTCCAAGAGAACCTAATCACAATGAGCTGGCATGTAAGAAAGCTAAAAAAGCCCCACAGTGAAGTTTTAAAGACTTAATTCATTTACTGTTGTTAGTCACTAGCTTCAGCAGAGCCATGTCCAGTTTCAACTGGAGAAGACAAAAACCAAACTGTGTTCAAGCAATTTCCTCTATATGCACTTTTGAGATACTAAGACTTCACATGATTGAAGCCTCTCTCAAAATGAAAAATCTCACTTTAAAACAGAATCTTTCCATACACATCGCACGTATGCAGAAAAAGACAGTGATGTATGTGGCGGTTTTGATGGAAAAAAAATCTTATTATCACCTCCATTTCATTTGAGAAAGACTGTCTTGCAGCATTTATAATAAATTTAAACCTCATTTTTATGAGGAAGCATACCTCAAAAACTACTTGTCACACATCAAGAACCTTAATTTCCACTTCAATATCAGTAAATAATTTAATTTCTGTTCTGGAATCCAAAAAGTATCAGAATGAAGAGCGTTAACCAAACATCCTTCAGCATTCATTTAAGAACTGAACAAGACTGAACACCCAGTCAAAGGGAAGGAATATTCACTCTCAACATCTTAAAAGACACTAGAATAAAGGATGTGGACAAGAGTCTGAATATAGATCCTTTCTCTCACTGATTCAGTTAAAAAAAATAACAATCCATTTTAATGTTGTAGCTTTATTTGAAAGTGACTTAGAGTTTCCGTAACACAATTTTTTATACAAAATTGATACAATGAAAAATAAACTTCAGAGGTTTCCTAGAGCAGATTACAGGCTGTAAACTCATAACCAAACGTACTATGTAGAAAAAGGTAACTGTGTTCAAAGTCTTTTTTGCAGACCAGCACCAAGTGATCCTGAAAATCTAGTTTTACTCTATGTGCCAAAACCCCTAAAGCCCACCCAAAACCTCACGTCCTAAGAAAGCAGCATCTCATTGCAGTTGTTCTCACTCACTGTATTTCCAGTTTACAGTAAGAGTTGTGAAAAACAGCACAAGTCCATCAAGATTTCCAACAATATCTTCAATGAGTAACAACTTTTAATTATCTAGTATTTTAAAAGTTTTTAAGGAGTCATGGACAACAAGGTATTTGGACAAAACTTCGGAGGTCCATTAAAAAAAATTCCAAAGCCCTGTAATAATTCCTTTTAAACTATTTCATTCCAGCAGGTCAATTTCAAAGATCTTGGGGTCACTATTTTTATTCCTATGTCTGCATTACATCAAAATCCCATCATATAAACTAGCAGTATTAGTAACATCCAGAGGGAAAAAAGATACTTATACAGTCCTGCAATTCTTTTACCATTCTTACCACATGCTCAGTAGAAAGTAAGGCTCATCCCCAAACTTTAATTATTTTTATCTTTGTCTGAAATCAGGTTTCTCAAATAGAAAATGTATTTTGTGAAAAAATTTCTTATTATACACACAGTTCCTCAAATATCCCATTTTGGGGGGGTAACTGTACAACCTGCCTTCATGCCACCCTTGCCAGCACAGGAAAGATACTGTTCCTCAAATATTAAGGCTGCAGAGAGCTACCAGGCAGGAGCAAAATATTACTAAATCAGCTGTGAAAACAACTGCTACTATAATTCTTATACTTGCTGTTCTTTGTATCACACAGGCAAAATGGCTCCAATCATTCAATGTCACATAATCACATTGTACTCTGTAGAAGACTGCAAGGGTCTCTACGGCTCCTGGGCTCATCAGTCTGACTTGGCTGATCGTGGTTGTTCACGTAGATGTCCCAGGAACAGCATGAGCGTAAAACGGTGCTAATCTGGTAACCCCAGAAAACCTGCAACATTATGTCTTCCAGAAAACTTCCCTGGAAATTCCACTTCCTTTCCAGGGTCTTTACCTTTTCCTTTCATCTCTGAAATATACATCAAGCCTTCTTTATTGCCGCTCTCCACCCTGTGATACCAGTGTAAACAAAACCCAGCAATAGTATAATCAAGTTTTGCCAGTGAAAAAAAGCACCATACCATTAAACTTTTGTTCACCCAGTTAGAGACCAAAGTCTCACCCATACTATTGCTTAAAACCTTGCTCCCAGGTTCTCTGTATTAATGTACTCTGCAATGCTTTGGATCCTGGTATTAAAACGGAAGAGAGATTGAACATACTATGTGATCACAGGAACACAGACAGTAGCTTCTGTCAATTTCTAGCTACATTAATTTGTGTGCAACAAACCTACTTTGTGCCAGGTGACATTTACAATGTAGATTTAGTTATCCTGGGAGGCTGATGAGTCACTCACTATTCACTGGCATTGAACAGTTTTGCCATAGCCACCTCTTCCGGCATCATAGTCTTGTCGATATTCATCTCGGACCTTATGAAGGAGGAAAAAAGGGAAGCCAAGTGAAGACAAACATTTTCTCAAAACCTATTACGCCATCATAGTCAAACTGAGTTCACAACTTGTAAGTGGACACAAGGAGCTGACTGACAAAACAGAAGGTAAAGGGCATCATGCAGAAGCCTGGAACACAGGACAAACTAACCTCCTTTTTAACAATGTCCAGGGGGACTCTATAGTCAAGACAGCCAAAGAGAGGATGGCTAGCCCTGTGCTAACTTTCTGAAAAAAAGCTAAGTTTCTGAAAGTACTTTCAGTGAAATATATGAAAAAGTTACTTATTCTTAGCAGATAACATCATCATTGATAAGATGTCTTACAGAATAAGGTACAATGCTATCTTCAACAATAACCAATGACTCTTAAAACGCTACTTCCGGAGTTGTTCAAGTGTGTTCACTCAAAAAGCAATAATTTGGCAAAGCGACCATTCCCTTAAAAACTAGAGTGTACAACAACCTACCTGGCCCCCTGATCTTCCACGACCATACTGTCTACCCTCCTTAAATCCTGCATCCCAGTCTGTCCTTATGATCCTATCATCAAGTCTGGTTCCATTGATGTATCGCATTGCATTTTCAGCATCTCCTCTTGCATAATACCTTAGGAACAGGTTAATGAAAAAAAACCTAGGCTTCTATTTTCAACATGTGGAAAAGAAAGTATCAAACGGGCTACAACATCAAGTATCTGCTTGAATCAGGTTCCTGCTTGGTTACTTCTAAAAGCAAACACTTTTATGACTCTACATTGGTTGAGAAAACTGCTAGCGAAGCAGAGCAATGTTCAGGAATTCAAGTAGATTAAAAACGCATATATTGGATCAAGTTCTTTAATCACGCTCACCTTTAAAAGCACAAAGATACTAAAGAAAGAATGAGAAGTCCCGCCCACACTTCATTC